>NC_092710.1:372798679-372953343 GCF_047496885.1 Scyliorhinus torazame | reverse complement strand
GCCCTCATAGCTATGAGGGCAGGAATGACGGAGGCTGAGGGCCGACATGATAGAGGTCTACAAAATTATGAGGGGCATAGACAGGGTGGATAGTCAGAGGCTTTTCCCCAGGGTAGAGGGGTCAATTACTAGGGGGCATAGGTTTAAGGTGCAAGGGGCAAGGTTTATGTGAATGGGCTAGGGTCTGGCAGATGGAATACAATGTTGACAAATGTGAGGTTATCCATTTTGGTCGGAATAACAGCAAAAGGGATTATTATTTAAATGATAAAATATTAAAACATGCCGCTGTGCAGAGAGACCTGGGTGTGCTAGTGCATGAGTCGCAAAAAGTCGGTTTACAGGTGCACCTGAATCTGTCTATATCTATGTTTCTGGAACCTACCTCTTCATTCACCTGAGGAAGGAGCAGCGCTCCGAAAGCTAGTGTTTGAAACAAACCTGTTAGACTTTAACCTGGTGTTGTAAGACTTCGTACTGTGCTCACCCCAGACCAACGCCGGCATCTCCACATCATAAATGAGGAGTTAATTGAATGTTTTCAGGATAGTTTCTTAGAAAAGCATGTTCTGGAATCAACCAGAGAGCAGGCTCTACGACCTGGTATTGTGCAATGAGCTAGAATTCATTCGTGAAGGCACCTCTCGGTAGCAGTGATCATAATATGCTTGAATTTTACATTCAGTTTGGGGGAGAGAAGAGTGGATCTGAGATTATGTTGCTAAATAATGCCAATTATGAGGAATTAAATCAGAACTACCAGAATGAATTGGCAAATAACGTTTGGGTTAGATCAAACAGTGGCAGACATTTACAGACATATTTCAGAATACACAGAAACGATACACTCCAATGAGTGAGGAAAAGTCCAAGGGATGGACCCGACCTCTGTTAAGCATAATCCTCCGCCATTTTCGCCAACTCCAGTGTAATGCCACCACCAAACACATCTTCCCTTCACTCCCTCTGTCAGCATTCCGCAGAGACCGTTCCCTCCGAGACAATCTAGTCCACTCCTCCACCATACCCAGTACCTCTCCCATCACCCATGGCACCTTCCCATGCAACCGCAGAAGGTGTAACACCTGCCCCTTTACCTCTTCCATGCTTAACATCCCAGCCCCAAAACACTCATTCCAGGTTAAGCAGCGTTTCACTTGCATCTCTTCCCATTTGGTCTACTGCATTCTCTGCTCCCAATGTGGTCTCCTCTATATCGGAGAGACCAAACGCAGACAGGGTGATCGCTTTGCTGAGCACCTTCGGTCTGTGCGCATTCAGGACCCTGACCTTCCCGTTGCTTGCTATTTTAACACAAGACCCTGTCCACATGTCTGTTCTTGGCCTGCTGCAATGTTCCGGTGAAGCTCAACACAAACTGGAGGAACAACATCTCATCTTCCGGTTAGACACGCCACAGCCTTCCGGCCTGAACATCGAATTCAACAACTTCAGATGATCAGCCCCACCTCGACCCATTTGTTTTCATCCCATTTTAACCGTCTTTTAGCATTTCTTTCTTTCTTAACATATATTTAACCCCCCCCCCCCCCCCAACCTGATCCATCTTTCCTCCACCTTTCTCCTCTTTGCTTCCCCCGTCCCCTCCCCTACATCTACAGTTCACCCTCTGATGTTAGTTTCCCTGCTGTTTGACCTTTCACATCTGTTGTTCTCTCTGGGGACTGACATTAACACTCTGTTCCCTTGGTTTCTGTGGCCATTAGCACTCTGTTCCCTTGGTCTCTGTGGCCATTAGCACCCGGTTTCCCAGGGTTTCTGTGGCTGTGACTCATCTTCCATTCTCACTCCACAGTATAAATATTCCCCACTTTCTCTGTCTGTGAGCTTTGACAAAGGGTCATCGGACTCGAAACGTTCGCTCTTTTCTCTCCCCACAGATGCTGCCAGACCTGCTGAGATTTTCCAGCATTTTCTCTTTTGACAGACCCACCCGTGTTTTTTTAAAATAAATGTATAGCGTATACAATATGGTTTTCCAATTAAGGGGCAATTTAACGTGGCCAATCCTCCTACCCGGCACATCATTGGGTTGTGCAGGCCCGTGCAGACACAGGGAGAATGTGCAAACTCCACACGGACAGCGATCCGGGGCCGGGACTGAACTTGGGTCCTCGGTGCCGAGAGGCAGCAGTGCTAACCATTGCGCCACCCTCCACCATCCGTGGTGAACTGGAAAGATTAAAGATAGTCTCAAATTTTAAGAAAAAGCATAACATTGTGCTAAGACAAGTCAGGGGATTAGACAAAGTAAAGGAACAGTAAATAATGGCAAAAAGAAAAGGGAAAAAAGATAGAGTGTGAGAAAAAGCTGTCTGGAAATATAAAGACAGATCGTAAGTATTTAAAACAGAAAAAAGTTTTATAATGAACCCAGACCAGAGTGTCCTGCTGGCTGTTTCTAAAACTACAGACTTTTGGTTTTGAACACACCGTGCGTTCTGGGGAAAAGCTCGTGATGTCACTTTGATGGACTTGGCTAGCAGCCAATCCCCTCTTCTGAAATTCGGGGACATTTTGTGCTTTCGATTGGGATTGGCCGAGCCCCTCAGAAGGTTCAGGTTCCGTTTTGGCTTTCGGTTCCGTTCTGAGAAGGAACTGCATTGGGAGCGGTTAAGAGAAGGTTTATTGACTAATCCCAGGAATGGGCGGGTTGTCTAACGAGGAAAGGTTGGAGGGGTTGAGTTTGTATTCACTGGAGTTCGGAAAGAGGCGACTTGATCGAAACCTTTAAGATCCTGAGGGGTATTGACAGGGTGGCCATGCAGAGGATGTTTCCTCATGTCAGAGAATCTAGAACGAGGGGTCACTGTTAACAATAATGGGCCACCATTTAAGACAAGGATGAGGTGAAATCTATTCTCTCAGCGGGGGGCGAGTCTCGGGAACTCCCGTCCTCAGAAGGCAGCGGAAGCAGAATCTTTGAATATTTTTAAGGCCGAGCGAGATAGATTCTTGATAAACGAGGGGGGTGAAAGGTCACAATCAGATCGGCCTCAAACTTATTGAATGGAACAGGTTCAAGGGGCCAAATGGCCTCCCCGTCCCCCACACGCACTCCTCACCTCCCCCTTCCACCCTGGGCCTGTCACACTCCTACCTGCTCACAGCTGCTCAGGGCCTGCAGACCGAGGAAGCTCTTGCTGCATCCGATGGACTTGGGCAGATGTCGGGCTCGGACAGGTTCAAACTCCACTCCACGGCACAGGTCAAACAGCCAATTCCTGGAAGAGCAACACGATCAGGGATACAAGCAGGGGATGGGGATGGGTGGGGAGAGGGTGACGGTCGACGTGGGCTGGGGTTTTGGGGACGGTCGGAGACGGGGGGCGGTCGGAGACGGGGGTCGGTCGGAGACGGGGGGGCGGTCGGAGACGGGGGGGCGGTCGGAGACGGGGGGGCGGTCGGAGACGGGGGGGGGTCAGAGACGGGGGGGGGTCAGAGACGGAGGTCGGTCGGAGACGGGGGGGCGGTCAGAGACGGGGGGGGGTCAGAGACGGGGGGGCGGTCAGAGACGGAGGTCGGTCGGAGACGGGGGGGCGGTCAGAGACGGGGGGGCGGTCGGAGACGGGGGGGCGGTCGGAGACGGGGGGGCGGTCAGAGACGGGGGGGGGTCAGAGACGGGGGGGCGGTCAGAGACGGAGGTCGGTCAGAGACGGGGGGGCGGTCGGAGACGGGGGCGGTCGGAGACGGGGGGCCGGTCAGAGACGGGGGGGGCGGTCGGAGACGGGGGCGGTCGGAGACGGGGGGCGGTCGGATACGGGGGGCCGGTCGGAGATGGGGGGGCGGTCGGAGACGGGGGGGCGGTCGGAGACGGGGGGCCGGTCAGAGACGGGGGGGGCGGTCGGAAACGGGGGGCCGGTCGGAGACGGGGGGCGGTCGGAGACGGGGGGCGGTCGGAGACGGGGGGCGGTCGGATACGGGGGGCCGGTCAGAGACGGGGGGGCGGTCAGAGACGGGGGGGCGGTCGGAGACGGTTGGCGGTCGGAGACGGGGGGGGGGGGCGGTCAGAGAGGGGGGCGGTCGGAGACGGGGGCCGGTCGGAGACGGGGGCGGTCGGAGACGGGGGGCGGTCGGAGACGGGGGGCGGTCGGAGACGGGGGGGGGGCGGTCAGAGAGGGGGGCGGTCGGAGACGGGGGGGGGGGGCGGTCAGAGAGGGGGGCGGTCGGAGACGGGGGCCGGTCGGAGACGGGGGCGGTCGGAGACGGGGGCGGTCGGAGACGGGGGGCGGTCGGATACGGGGGGCCGGTCAGAGACGGGGGGACGGTCGGAGACGGGGGCGGTCGGAGACGGGGGGCGGTCGGAGACAGGGGGGCGGTCGGAGACGGGGGGGGGTCAGTTGGTCGGAGACGGGGGGGGGGGTCAGTCGGTCGGAGACGGGGGGGGTCAGTCGGTCGGAGACGGGGGGGGTCAGTCGGTCGGAGACGGGGGGGTCAGTCGGTCGGAGGGGGGGGGGGGGAGACGGTCGGCGATGGGGGGGGGGGGGCGGGGCGGTCAGAGACGGGAGGGGCGGTCAGAGACGGGGGAGGCGGTCAGAGACGGGGGAGGCGGTCAGAGACGGGGGGGGGCGGTCGAAGGCGGGTGGGCAGTTGGAGACGGGGCGGTCGGAGACGAGGGGGGGTGGTCGGAGACGGGGGGGGGGCGGTCAGAAACGGGGGGGGGGCGGTCGGCGCCGGGGTGGGGGCGGTCAGAGACAGGGGGGGGGGGCGGTCGAAGGCGGGTGGGCAGTCGGAGGCGGGGCGGTCGGAGACAGGGGCGGTTGGAGACGGGGGGGGGGGGCGGTCAGAAACGGGGGGTGGGGGGGCGGTCGGAGACGGGGCGGTCGGAGACGGGGGCAGTCGGAGACGGGGCGGTCGGAGACGGGGGGCAGTCGGAGACGGGGCGGTCGGAGACGGGGCGGTCGGAGACGGGGGCAGTCGGAGACGGGGGGCAGTCGGAGACGGGGGGCAGTCGGAGACGGGGCGGTCGGAGACGGGGGGCAGTCGGAGACGGGGCGGTCGGAGACGGGGCAGTCGGAGACGGGGGGCAGTCGGAGACGGGGGCGGTCGGAGACGGTTGGCGGTCGGATACGGGGGGCCGGTCAGAGACGGGGGGGCGGTCGGATACGGGGTGCGGTCGGATACGGGGGGCGGTCGGATACGGGGGGCGGTCGGATACGGGGGGCGGTCAGAGACGGGGGCCGGTCAGAGACGGGGGGGCGGTCGGAGACGGGGGGCGGTCGGAGACGGGGGGGCGGTCGGAGACGGGGGGGCGGTCGGAGACGGGGGGCGGTCAGAGACGGGGGCCGGTCAGAGACGGGGGGGCGGTCGGAGACGGGGGCAGTCGGAGACGGGGGGCAGTCGGAGACGGGGGGCAGTCGGAGACGGGGCGGTCGGAGACGGGGCGGTCGGAGACGGGGGGGCGGTCGGAGACGGGGGCAGTCGGAGACGGGGGGCGGTCGGAGACGGGGCGGTCGGATACGGGGGGCCGGTCAGAGACGGGGGGCGGTCGGAGACGGGGGGGGCGGTCAGAGACGGGGGGCGGTCGGAGACGGGGGGCGGTCGGAGACGGGGGGCGGTCGGAGACGGGGGGGCGGTCAGAGACGGGGGGCGGTCGGATACGGGGGGCCGGTCAGAGACGGGGGGCGGTCGGAGACGGGGGGCGGTCGGAGACGGGGGGCAGTCGGAGACGGGGGGCGGTCGGAGACGGGGGGCGGTCGGAGACGGGGGGCGGTCGGAGACGGGGGGGCGGTCAGAGACGGGGGGCGGTCGGATACGGGGGGCCGGTCAGAGACGGGGGGCGGTCGGAGACGGGGGGGGCGGTCAGAGACGGGGTCGGTCAGAGACGGGGGGCGGTCGGAGGCGGGGCGGTCGGAGACGGGGGCGGTCGGAGACGGGGGGCAGTCGGAGACGGGGCGGTCGGAGGCGGGGGGCGGTCGGAGACGGGGGCGGTCGGAGACGGGGGGGCAGTCGGAGTCGGGGCGGTCGGAGACGGGGCGGTCGGAGACGGGGCGGTCGGAGACGGGGCAGTCGGAGACGGGGCAGTCGGAGACGGGGCGGTCGGAGACGGGGCGGTCGGAGACGGGGCAGTCGGAGACGGGGCAGTCGGAGACGGGGCGGTCGGAGACGGGGCGGTCGGAGACGGGGCGGTCGGAGACGGGAGGCAGTCGGAGACGGGGCGGTCGGAGACGGGGGGCAGTCGGAGACGGGGCGGTCGGAGACGGGGGCAGTCGGAGACGGGGGCGGTCGGAGATGGGGGGCAGTCGGAGACGGGGCGGTCGGAGACGGGGGGCAGTCGGAGACGGGGGCAGTCGGAGACGGGGGGCAGTCGGAGACGGGGGCGGTCGGAGACGGGGGGCAGTCGGAGACGGGGGCGGTCGGAGACGGGGGGCAGTCGGAGACGGGGCGGTCGGAGACGGGGGGCAGTCGGAGACGGGGCGGTCGGAGACGGGAGGCAGTCGGAGTCGGGGCGGTCGGAGACGGGGGGCGGTCGGAGACGGGGCGGTCGGAGACGGGGCGGTCGGAGACGGGGGCGGTCGGAGACGGGGGGCAGTCGGAGACGGGGGCGGTCGGAGATGGGGGGCAGTCGGAGACGGGGCGGTCGGAGACGGGGGGCAGTCGGAGACGGGGGCAGTCGGAGACGGGGGGCAGTCGGAGACGGGGGCGGTCGGAGACGGGGGGCAGTCGGAGACGGGGCGGTCGGAGACGGGGGGCAGTCGGAGACGGGGCGGTCGGAGACGGGGGGCAGTCGGAGTCGGGGCGGTCGGAGACGGGAGGCAGTCGGAGACGGGGCGGTCGGAGACGGGAGGCAGTCGGAGACGGGGGCGGTCGGAGACGGGGGCGGTCGGAGCCGGGGGCAGTCGGAGACGGGGCAGTCGGAGACGGGAGGCAGTCGGAGTCGGGGCGGTCGGAGACGGGGGGCAGTCGGAGACGGGAGGCAGTCGGAGCCGGGGGCAGTCGGAGCCGGGGGCAGTCGGAGACGGGGCGGTCGGAGACGGGGGCAGTCGGAGACGGGGCAGTCGGAGACGGGAGGCAGTCGGAGTCGGGGCGGTCGGAGACGGGGGGCAGTCGGAGACGGGAGGCAGTCGGAGTCGGGGCGGTCGGAGACGGGGCGGTCGGAGACGGGGGCGGTCGGAGACGGGGGGCAGTCGGAGACGGGGCGGTCGGAGACGGGGCGGTCGGAGACGGGGCGGTCGGAGACGGGGGGCAGTCGGAGACGGGGGGCGGTCGGAGACGGGGGGCAGTCGGAGACGGGGGCGGTCGGAGACGGGGGGCAGTCGGAGACGGGGGCGGTCGGAGACGGGGCGGTCGGAGACGGGGGCAGTCGGAGACGGGGGGCGGTCGGAGACGGGGCGGTCGGAGACGGGGCGGTCGGAGTCGGGGCGGTCGGAGACGGGGGGCGGTCGGAGACGGGGGGCAGTCGGAGACGGGGGCGGTCGGAGACGGGGGGCAGTCGGAGACGGGGGCGGTCGGAGACGGGGCGGTCGGAGACGGGGGGCAGTCGGAGACGGGGGCGGTCGGAGACGGGGCAGTCGGAGACGGGGGGCAGTCGGAGACGGGGGGCGGTCGGAGACGGGGGGCAGTCGGAGACGGGGGCGGTCGGAGACGGGGGGCAGTCGGAGACGGGGGCGGTCGGAGACGGGGCGGTCGGAGACGGGGGGCAGTCGGAGACGGGGGCGGTCGGAGACGGGGCGGTCGGAGACGGGGGCAGTCGGAGACGGGGGGCAGTCGGAGACCGGGGCGGGCGGTCAGGGACGGGAGGGCGGTCGGAGACGGGGCGGTCGGAGACGGGGCGGTCGGAGACGGGGCGGTCGGAGACGGGGCAGTCGGAGACGGGGCGGTCGGAGTCGGGGCGGTCGGAGACGGGGGCGGTCGGAGACGGGGGCGGTCGGAGACGGGGGGCAGTCGGAGACGGGGCGGTCGGAGACGGGGCGGTCGGAGACGGGGCGGTCGGAGACGGGGCAGTCGGAGACGGGGGCGGTCGGAGACGGGGGCGGTCGGAGACGGGGGCGGTCGGAGACGGGGCAGTCGGAGACGGGGCGGTCGGAGACGGGGCAGTCGGAGCCGGGGCGGTCGGAGACGGGGCGGTCGGAGACGGGGGCGGTCGGAGACGGGGGGCAGTCGGAGACCGGGGCGGGCGGAGACGGGGGCGGTCGGAGACGGGGGGCAGTCGGAGACGGGGCGGTCGGAGACGGGGGGCAGTCGGAGTCGGGGCGGTCGGAGACGGGGCGGTCGGAGACGGGGCAGTCGGAGCCGGGGCGGTCGGAGACGGGGGGCAGTCGGAGACCGGGGCGGGCGGAGACGGGGGCGGTCGGAGACGGGGGCGGTCGGAGACGGGGGCGGTCGGAGACGGGGGGCAGTCGGAGTCGGGGCGGTCGGAGACGGGGCGGTCGGAGACGGGGCGGTCGGAGACGGGGGCGGTCGGAGACGGGGCAGTCGGAGCCGGGGGGCAGTCGGAGACGGGGGGCAGTCGGAGACCGGGGCGGGCGGAGACGGGGGGCAGTCGGAGACGGGGCGGTCGGAGACGGGGGGCAGTCGGAGACCGGGGCGGTCGGAGACGGGGGCGGTCGGAGACGGGGGCGGTCGGAGACGGGGGGCAGTCGGAGACGGGGGGCAGTCGGAGACGGGGGCGGTCGGAGACGGGGGGCAGTCGGAGACGGGGGCGGTCGGAGACGGGGGCGGTCGGAGACGGGGGCGGTCGGAGACGGGGCCGGTCGGAGACGGGGGGCAGTCGGAGACGGGGGGCGGTCGGAGTCGGGGCGGTCGGAGACGGGGGGCAGTCGGAGACGGGGGGCAGTCGGAGACCGGGGCGGGCGGTCAGGGACGGGAGGGCGGTCGGAGACGGGGGGCAGTCGGAGACGGGGGCGGTCGGAGACGGGGGCAGTCGGAGACGGGGGGCGGTCGGAGTCGGGGCGGTCGGAGACGGGGGGCAGTCGGAGACCGGGGCGGGCGGTCAGGGACGGGAGGGCGGTCGGAGACGGGGGGCAGTCGGAGACGGGGGGCGGTCGGAGACGGGGCGGTCGGAGACGGGGGGGCGGTCGGAGACGGGGGCGGTCGGAGACGGGGCGGTCGGAGACGGGGGGCGGTCGGAGACGGGGCGGTCGGAGACGGGGCGGTCGGAGACGGGGCGGTCGGAGTCGGGGCGGTCGGAGATGGGGGGCAGTCGGAGACGGGGGGCAGTCGGAGTCGGGGCGGTCGGAGTCGGGGCGGTCGGAGACGGGGGGCAGTCGGAGACGGGGGGCAGTCGGAGACGGGGGGCGGTCGGAGTCGGGGCGGTCGGAGACGGGGGCGGTCGGAGACGGGGGGCAGTCGGAGTCGGGGCGGTCGGAGACGGGGGCGGTTGGAGACGGGGGGCAGTCGGAGTCGGGGCGGTCGGAGACGGGGGGCAGTCGGAGACCGGGGCGGGCGGTCAGGGACGGGAGGGCGGTCGGAGACGGGGGGCAGTCGGAGACGGGGGGCGGTCGGAGACGGGGGGCAGTCGGAGACCGGGGCGGGCGGTCAGGGACGGGAGGGCGGTCGGAGACGGGGGGCAGTCGGAGACGGGGGCGGTCGGAGACGGGGGCGGTCGGAGACGGGGGGCAGTCGGAGACGGGGCGGTCGGAGTCGGGGCGGTCGGAGACGGGGCGGTCGGAGTCGGGGCAGTCGGAGACGGGGGCGGTCGGAGACGGGGGGCGGTCGGAGACGGGGGCGGTCGGAGACGGGGGCGGTCGGAGACGGGGGCGGTCGGAGACGGGGGCGGTCGGAGACGGGGCGGTCGGAGACGGGGGCGGTCGGAGACGGGGGCGGTCGGAGACGGGGGCGGTCGGAGACGGGGGGCAGTCGGAGACGGGGCGGTCGGAGACGGGGGGCAGTCGGAGACGGGGCGGTCGGAGACGGGGGGCAGTCGGAGACGGGGCGGTCGGAGACGGGGGGCAGTCGGAGACGGGGCGGTCGGAGACGGGGGGCGGTCGGAGACGGGGGCGGTCGGAGTCGGGGCGGTCGGAGACGGGGGCGGTCGGAGACGGGGGCGGTCGGAGACGGGGGCGGTCGGAGACGGGGGGCAGTCGGAGACGGGGGCAGTCGGAGACGGGGGGCAGTCGGAGACGGGGCGGTCGGAGACGGGGGGCGGTCGGAGACGGGGGCGGTCGGAGTCGGGGCGGTCGGAGACGGGGGCGGTCGGAGACGGGGGCGGTCGGAGACGGGGCGGTCGGAGACGGGGGGCGGTCGGAGTCGGGGGCGGTCGGAGACGGGGGGCGGTCGGAGACGGGGCGGTCGGAGACGGGGCGGTCGGAGACGGGGGCGGTCGGAGACGGGGCGGTCGGAGACGGGGCGGTCGGAGACGGGGCGGTCGGAGACGGGGGCGGTCGGAGACGGGGCGGTCGGAGACGGGGGGCGGTCGGAGTCGGGGCGGTCGGAGACGGGGGGCGGTCGGAGACGGGGCGGTCGGAGACGGGGCGGTCGGAGACGGGGGCGGTTGGAGACGGGGGCGGTCGGAGACGGGGGGCAGTCGGAGACGGGGGCGGTCGGAGACGGGGGCGGTCGGAGACGGGGGGGCGGTCGGAGACGGGGGCGGTCGGAGACGGGGGCGGTCGGAGACGGGGCGGTCGGAGACGGGGGCGGTCGGAGACGGGGGCGGTCGGAGACGGGGGGCAGTCGGAGACGGGGGCGGTCGGAGACGGGGGGGCGGTCGGAGACGGGGGCGGTCGGAGACGGGGGCGGTCGGAGACGGGGGCGGTCGGAGACGGGGGGGCGGTCGGAGACGGGGGCGGTCGGAGACGGGGGCGGTCGGAGACGGGGCGGTCGGAGACGGGGGCGGTTGGAGACGGGGGGCAGTCGGAGTCGGGGCGGTCGGAGACGGGGGGCAGTCGGAGACCGGGGCGGGCGGTCAGGGACGGGAGGGCGGTCGGAGACGGGGGGCAGTCGGAGACGGGGGGCGGTCGGAGACGGGGGGCAGTCGGAGACCGGGGCGGGCGGTCAGGGACGGGAGGGCGGTCGGAGACGGGGGGCAGTCGGAGACGGGGGCGGTCGGAGACGGGGGGCAGTCGGAGACGGGGGGCGGTCGGAGTCGGGGCGGTCGGAGTCGGGGCGGTCGGAGACGGGGGCGGTCGGAGACGGGGGCGGTCGGAGTCGGGGCGGTCGGAGACGGGGGGCGGTCGGAGACGGGGGCGGTCGGAGACGGGGGGCGGTCGGAGACGGGGGCGGTCGGAGTCGGGGCGGTCGGAGACGGGGGGGTCGGAGTCGGGGCGGTCGGAGACGGGGGCGGTCGGAGACGGGGGGCAGTCGGAGACGGGGGCGGTCGGAGACGGGGGCAGTCGGAGACGGGGGCGGTCGGAGACGGGGGGCAGTCGGAGACGGGGGGCGGTCGGAGTCGGGGCGGTCGGAGTCGGGGCGGTCGGAGACGGGGGCGGTCGGAGACGGGGCGGTCGGAGACGGGGCGGTCGGAGACGGGGGCGGTCGGAGACGGGGGCGGTCGGAGACGGGGCGGTCGGAGACGGGGGCGGTCGGAGACGGGGGCGGTCGGAGACGGGGCGGTCGGAGTCGGGGCGGTCGGAGACGGGGGCGGTCGGAGACGGGGGGCGGTCGGAGACGGGGGCGGTCGGAGACGGGGCGGTCGGAGACGGGGCGGTCGGAGTCGGGGCGGTCGGAGACGGGGGCGGTCGGAGACGGGGGGCGGTCGGAGACGGGGGCGGTCGGAGACGGGGCGGTCGGAGACGGGGCGGTCGGAGTCGGGGCGGTCGGAGACGGGGGCGGTCGGAGACGGGGGGCAGTCGGAGACCGGGGCGGTCGGAGTCGGGGCGGTCGGAGACGGGGCGGTCGGAGACGGGGCGGTCGGAGTCGGGGCGGTCGGAGTCGGGGCGGTCGGAGACGGGGCGGTCGGAGACGGGGCGGTCGGAGTCGGGGCGGTCGGAGACGGGGGCAGTCGGAGACGGGGCGGTCGGAGACGGGGCGGTCGGAGACGGGGCGGTCGGAGTCGGGGCGGTCGGAGACGGGGGCGGTCGGAGACGGGGGGCGGTCGGAGACGGGGGCGGTCGGAGACGGGGGCGGTCGGAGACGGGGGGCGGTCGGAGACGGGGGCGGTCGGAGACGGGGGCGGTCGGAGACGGGGGCGGTCGGAGACGGGGGCGGTCGGAGACGGGGGGCAGTCGGAGACGGGGGCGGTCGGAGACCGGGGCGGTCGGAGACGGGGCGGTCGGAGACGGGGGCGGTCGGAGATGGGGGGCAGTCGGAGACGGGGCGGTCGGAGACGGGGGGCAGTCGGAGTCGGGGCGGTCGGAGACGGGGGGCAGTCGGAGACGGGGCGGTCGGAGACGGGGGGCAGTCGGAGACGGGGGCGGTCGGAGACGGGGGGCAGTCGGAGACGGGGGCAGTCGGAGACGGGGGGCAGTCGGAGACGGGGGCGGTCGGAGACGGGGGCGGTCGGAGACGGGGGGCGGTCGGAGTCGGGGCGGTCGGAGACGGGGGGCAGTCGGAGACGGGGGGCAGTCGGAGACGGGGGGCAGTCGGAGTCGGGGCGGTCGGAGACGGGGGGCAGTCGGAGACGGGGGGCAGTCGGAGACGGGGGGCGGTCGGAGTCGGGGCGGTCGGAGACGGGGGCGGTCGGAGACGGGGGGCAGTCGGAGACGGGGCGGTCGGAGACGGGGCGGTCGGAGACGGGGGCGGTCGGAGACGGGGCGGTCGGAGACGGGGGGCGGTCGGAGACGGGGGGCGGTCGGAGTCGGGGCGGTCGGAGACGGGGGGCAGTCGGAGACGGGGGGCGGTCGGAGTCGGGGCGGTCGGAGACGGGGGGCGGTCGGAGACGGGGGGCGGTCGGAGTCGGGGCGGTCGGAGACGGGGGGCAGTCGGAGACGGGGGGCGGTCGGAGTCGGGGCGGTCGGAGACGGGGGGCAGTCGGAGACGGGGGCGGTCGGAGTCGGGGCGGTCGGAGTCGGGGCGGTCGGAGTCGGGGCGGTCGGAGTCGGGGCGGTCGGAGTCGGGGCGGTCGGAGTCGGGGCGGTCGGAGACGGGGGGCAGTCGGAGACGGGGGGCAGTCGGAGTCGGGGCGGTCGGAGACGGGGGCGGTCGGAGTCGGGGCGGTCGGAGACGGGGGGCAGTCGGAGACGGGGGGCGGTCGGAGTCGGGGCGGTCGGAGACGGGGGCGGTCGGAGACGGGGGCGGTCGGAGACGGGGCGGTCAGGGACGGGAGGGCGGTCGGAGACGGGGGGCGGTCGGAGACGGGGGGCGGTCGGAGACGGGGGGCGGTCGGAGACGGGGGGGTGGTCGGAGACGGGGTGGGGGGGGTCAGAGACGGGGGCGGTCAGAGACGGGGGGGGGGGCGGTCAGAGACGGGGAGGGGGGGGGTCAGAGACGGGGGGGCGGTCAGAGACGGGGGGGCGGTCAGAGACGGGGGGGCGGTCGGAGACGGGGGGCGGTCAGAGACGGGGGGCGCTCAGAGACGGGGGGCGGTCAGAGACGGGGGGCGGTCAGAGACGGGGGTCGGTCGGAGACGGGGGCGGTCGGAGACGGGGGCGGTCGGAGACGGGGGCGGTCAGAGACGGGGGCGGTCGGAGACGGGGGGGGCGGTCAGAGACGGGGTCGGTCAGAGACGGGGGGCGGTCGGAGACGGGGGCGGTCGGAGACGGGGGGCGGTCAGAGACGGGGGGGCGCTCAGAGACGGGGGGCGGTCAGAGACGGGGGGCGGTCAGAGACGGGGGTCGGTCGGAGACGGGGGCGGTCGGAGACGGGGGCGGTCGGAGACGGGGGCGGTCAGAGACGGGGGCGGTCGGAGACGGGGGGGGCGGTCAGAGACGGGGTCGGTCAGAGACGGGGGGCGGTCGGAGACGGGGGCGGTCGGTGACGGGGGGTGGTCAGAGACGGGGGCGGTCGGAGACGGGGGGGGCGGTCAGAGACGGGGTCGGTCAGAGACGGGGGGCGGTCGGAGACGGGGGCGGTCGGTGACGGGGGGTGGTCAGAGACGGGGGCGGTCGGAGACGGGGGGGGCGGTCAGAGACGGGGTCGGTCAGAGACGGGGGGCGGTCGGAGACGGGGGCGGTCGGTGACGGGGGGGCGGTTGGAGACGGGGGCGGTCGGAGACGGGGGCGGTCGGAGACGGGGGGGGCGGTTGGAGACGGGGGGCGGTCGGAGACGGGGGCGGTCGGAGACGGGGGGGCGGTCAGAGACGGGGGGCGGTCGGAGACGGGGGGCGGTCGGAGACGGGGGGGCGGTCGGAGACGGGGGCGGTTGGAGACGGGGGGGCGGTCAGAGACGGGGGGCGGTCGGAGACGGGGGGCGGTCGGAGACGGGGGGGGGGTCAGTTGGTCGGAGACGGGGGGGGGGGGCGGGGCGGTCAGAGACGGGAGGGGCGGTCAGAGACGGGGGAGGCGGTCAGAGACGGGGGAGGCGGTCAGAGACGGGGGCGGTCTGAGACGGGGGGGGGCGGTCGAAGGCGGGTGGGCAGTTGGAGACGGGGCGGTCGGAGACGGGGGCGGTCGGAGACGAGGGGGGGTGGTCGGAGACGGGGGGGGGGGGGGTGGGCGGTCAGAAACGGGGGGGGGGTGGCGGTCAGAAACGGGGGGGGGGCGGTCGGCGCCGGGGTGGGGGCGGTCAGAGACGGGGGGGGGCGGTCGAAGGCGGGTGGGCAGTCGGAGGCGGGGCGGTCGGAGACAGGGGCGGTTGGAGACGGGGGGGGGGGGCGGTCAGAAACGGGGGGTGGGGGGGCGGTCGGAGACGGGGCGGTCGGAGACGGGGGCAGTCGGAGACGGGGGGCAGTCGGAGACGGGGCGGTCGGAGACGGTTGGCGGTCGGATACGGGGGGCCGGTCAGAGACGGGGGGCAGTCGGAGACGGGGCGGTCGGAGACGGGGGCAGTCGGAGACGGGGGGCAGTCGGAGACGGGGGGCAGTCGGAGACGGGGCGGTCGGAGACGGGGGGGGGGGGGGGCGGTCGGAGACGGGGGCGGGCGGTCAGAGACGGGGGGGGGGCGGTCGGAGACGGGGCGGTCGGAGACATAGAACATAGAAAATACAGCACAGAACAGGCCCTTCGGCCCACGATGTTGTGCCGAACCTTTGTCCTAGATTAATCATAGATTATCATTGAATTTACAGTGCAGAAGGAGGCCATTCGGCCCCCTGAGTCTGCACCGGCTCTTGGAAAGAGCACCCCACCCAAACTCAACACCTCCACCCAACACCAAGGGCAATTTGGACATTAAGGGCAATTTATCATTGGCCAATTCACCTAACCTGCACATCTTTGGACTGTGGGAGGAAACCGGAGCACCCGGAGGAAACCCACGCAGACACGGGGAGGATGTGCAGACTCCGCACAGACAATGACCCAAGCCGGAATCGAACCTGGGACCATGGATCTGTGAAGCAATTGTGCTAACCACAATGCTACCGTGCTGCCCTTAAGAACAAATAAATCTACACTATATCATTTTCCCGTAATCCATGTACCTATCCAACAGCTGCTTGAAGGTCCCTAATGTTTCCGACTCAACTACTTCCACAGGCAGTGCATTCCATGCCCCCACTACTCTCTGGGTAAAGAACCTACCTCTGATATCCCTCCTATATCTTCCACCTTTCACCTTAAATTTATGTCCCCTTGTAATGGTGTGTTCCACCTGGGGAAAAAGTCTCTGACTGTCTACTCTATCTATTCCCCTGATCATCTTATAAACCTCTATCAAGTCGCCCCTCATCCTTCTCCGCTCTAATGAGAAAAGGCCTAGCACACTCAACCTTTCCTCGTAAGACCTACTCTCCATTCCAGGCAACATCCTGGTAAATCTTCTTTGCACCTTTTCCAAAGCTTCCACATCCTTCCTAAAATGAGGCGACCAGAACTGTACACAGTACTCCAAATGTGGCCTTACCAAAGTTTTGTACAGCTGCATCATCACCTCACGGCTCTTAAATTCAATCCCTCTGTTAATGAACGCGAGCACACCATAGGCCTTCTTCACAGCTCTATCCGCTTGAGTGGCAACTTTCAAAGATGTATGAACATAGACCCCAAGGTCTCTCTGCTCCTCCACAATGCCAAGAACTCTACCGTTAACCCTGTATTCCGCATTCATATTTGTCCTTCCAAAATGGACAACCTCACACTTTTCAGGGTTAAACTCCATCTGCCACTTCTCAGCCCAGCTCTGCATCCTATCTATGTCTCTTTGCAGCCGACAACAGCCCTCCTTACTATCCACAACTCCACCAATCTTCGTATCGTCTGCAAATTTACTGACCCACCCTTCAACTCCCTCATCCAAGTCATTAATGAAAATCACAAACAGCAGAGGACCCAGAACTGATCCCTGCGGTACACCACTGGTAACGGGGATCCAGGCTGAATATTTGCCATCCACCACCACTCTCTGACTTCTATCGGTTAGCCAGTTCGTTATCCAACTGGCCAAATTTCCCACTATCCCATGCCTCCTTACTTTGTGCAGAAGCCGACCATGGGGAACTTTATCAAATGCCTTACTAAAATCCATGTACACTACATCCACTGCTTTACCTTCATCCACATGCTTGGTCACCTCCTCAAAGAATTCAATAAGACTTGTAAGGCAAGACCTACCCCTCACAAATCCGTGCTGACTATCCCGAATCAAGCAGTGTCTTTCCAGATGCTCAGAAATCCTATCCTTCAGTACCCTTTCCATTACTTTGCCTACCACCAAAGTAAGACTAACTGGCCTGTAATTCCCAGGGTTATCCCTAGTTCCTTTTTTGAACAGGGGCACGACATTCGCCACTCTCCAATCCCCTGGTACCACCCCTGTTGACAGTGAGGACGAAAAGATAATTGCCAACGGCTCTGCAATTTCATCTCTTGCTTCCCATAGAATCCTTGGATATATCCCGTCAGGCCCGGGAGACTTGTCTATCCTCAAGTTTTTCAAAATGCCCAACACATCTTCCTTCCTAACAAGTATTTCCTCGAGCTTACCAATCTGTTTCACACTGTCCTCTCCAACAATATCGCCCCTCTCATTTGTAAATACAGAAGAAAAGTACTCATTCAAGACCTCTCCTATCTCTTCAGACTCAATACACAATCTCCCGCTACTATCCTTGATCGGACCTACCCTCGCTCTAGTCATTCTCATATTTCTCACATATGTGTAAAAGGCCTTGGGGTTTTCCTTGATCCTACCCGCCAAAGATTGTTCATGCCCTCTCTTAGCTCTCCTAATCCCTTTCTTCAGTTCCCTCCTGGCTATCTTGTATCCCTCCAATGCCCTGTCTGAACCTTGTTTCTTCAGCCTTACATAAGTCACCTTTTTTCTCTTAACAAGACATTCAACCTCTCTTGTCAACCATGGTTCCCTCACTCGACCATCTCTTCCCTGCCTGACAGGTACATACATATCAAGGACACGGAGCACCTGTTCCTTGAACAAGTTCCACATTTCACTTGTGTCCTTCCCTGCCAGCCTATGTTCCCAACTTATGCACTTCAATTCTTGTCTGACAACATCGTATTTACCCTTCCCCCAATTGTAAACCTTGCCCTGTTGCACGCACCTATCCCTCTCCATTACTAAAGTGAAAGTCACAGAATTGTGGTCACTATCTCCAAAATGCTCCCCCACTAACAAATCTATCACTTGCCCTGGCTCATTACCCAGTACTAAATCCAATATTGCCCCTCCTCTGGTCGGACAATCTACATACTGTGTTAGAAAAGCTTCCTGGATACACTGCACAAACACCACCCCATCCAAACTATTTGATCTAAAGAGTTTCCACTCAATATTTGGGAAGTTAAAGTCGCCCATGACTACTACCCTATGACTTCTGCACCTTTCCAAAATCTGTTTCCCAATCTGTTCCTCCACATCTCTGCTACTATTGGGGGGCCTATAGAAAACTCCTAACAAGGTGACTGCTCCTTTCCTATTTCTGACTTCAACCCACACTACCTCAATAGGGTGATACTCCTCGAACTGCCTTTCTGCAGCTGTTATACTATCTCTAATTAATAATGCCACCCCCCCCACCTCTTTTACCACCCTCCCTAATCTTATTGAAACATCTATAACCAGAGACCTCCAACAACCATTTCTGCCCCTCTTCTATCCAAGTTTCCGTGATGGCCACCACATCGTAGTCCCAAGTACCGATCCATGCCTTAAGTTCACCCACCTTATTCCTGATGCTTCTTGCGTTGAAGTATACACACTTCAACCCATCTCCGTGCCTGCAAATACTCTCCTTTGTCAGTGTTCCCTTCCCCACTGCCTCATTACATGCTTTGGCGTCCTGAATATCGGCTACCTTAGTTGCTGGACTACAAATCCGGTTCCCATTCCCCTGCCAAATTAGTTTAAACCCTCCCGAAGAGTACTAGCAAACCTCCCTCCCAGGATATTGGTGCCCCTCTGGTTCAGATGCAACCCGTCCTGCTTGTACAGGTCCCACCTTCCCCAGAATGCGCTCCAATTATCCAAATACCTGAAGCCCTCCCTCCTACACCATTCCTGCAGCCACGTGTTCAACTGCACTCTCTCCCTATTCCTAGCCTCACTATCACGTGGCACCGGCAACAAACCAGGGATGACAACTCTGTCTGTCCTGGCTTTCAACTTCCAGCCTAACTCCCTCAACTTGTTTATTACCTCCACACCCCTTTTCCTACCTATGTCGTTGGTACCAATGTGCACCACGACTTCTGGCTGCTCACCCTCCCCCTTAGGGATCCTGAAGACACGATCCGAGACATCCCTGGCCCTGGCACCCGGGAGGCAACATACCTTCCGGGAGTCTCGCTCGCGACCACAGAATCTCCTATCTATTCCCCTAACCATTGAATCTCCTACAACTATTGCTTTTCTATTCTCCCCCCTTCCCTTCTGAGCCCCAGAGCTAGACTCAGTGCCAGAGACCTGGCCGCTAGGGCCTTTCCCCGGTAGGTCATCCCCCCCAACAGCATCCAAAACGGTATACTTGTTTTGAAGGGGAACGGCCACGAGGGATCCCTGCACTGTCTGCCTGTTTGTTTTTTTCCCCCTGACTGTAACCCAGCTATTCTTGTCCTGTACCTTGGGTGTGGTTACCTCCCTGTAAATCTTCTCAATCACCCCCTCTGCCTCCCGGATGATCCGAAGTTCATCCAGCTTCAGCTCCAGTTCCCTAACACGGTCTTTGAGGAGCTGAAGTTGGGTGCACTTCCCGCAGGTATAGTCAGCGGGGACACCGGTGGTATCCCTCACCACCCACATCCTACAGGAGGAGCATGTAACTGGCCTAGCCTCCATCCCCTCTTACCTGACAGAATATAGCTGCTGTGTGGACTAACTAGATCTCCGCCCTCCGACTCTGCTCTCAGTCAGCTACACTTCCTGTAAACTCCTGGCTCTCTTCACACTCTTTGCGGAAATGTCGGAAACAAAATGAAAGGAGCACCTTACTCCCTCCTCACCTAACTCCCTCGGTCACCAAACTCTCACTATCGCACTCAAAAAGCACCAAATTCAGCACTCAGTGCAAAAGACGGGGGGCAGTCGGAGATCGGGGCCGTCAGGGACGGGAGGGCGGTCGGAGACGGGGGGCTGTCGGAGACGGGGCGGTCGGAGTCGGGGGCGGTCGGAGACGGGGGGCAGTCGGAGACGGGGCGGTCGGAGTCGGGGCGGTCGGAGACGGGGGCGGTCGGAGACGGGGGGCAGTCGGAGACCGGGGCGGGCGGTCAGGGACGGGAGGGCGGTCGGAGACGGGGGGCAGTCGGAGTCGGGGCGGTCGGAGACGGGGGCGGTCGGAGACGGGGGCGGTCGGAGACGGGGGCGGTCGGAGACGGGGCGGTCGGAGTCGGGGCGGTCGGAGACGGGGGCGGTCGGAGACGGGGGCGGTCGGAGTCGGGGCGGTCGGAGACGGGGGCGGTCGGAGACGGGGGGCAGTCGGAGACGGGGCGGTCGGAGACGGGGGCGGTCGGAGACGGGGGCGGTCGGAGACGGGGGCGGTCGGAGACGGGGGCGGTCGGAGACGGGGGCGGTCGGAGACGGGGGCGGTCGGAGACGGGGCCGGTCGGAGACGGGGGCGGTCGGAGACGGGGGCGGTCGGAGACGGGGGCGGTCGGAGACGGGGCGGTCGGAGCCGGGGCGGTCGGAGACGGGGCGGTCGGAGACGGGGGGCAGTCGGAGACCGGGGCGGGCGGTCAGGGACGGGAGGGCGGTCGGAGACGAGGGCGGTCGGAGACGGGGGGCAGTCGGAGACCGGGGCGGTCGGAGACGGGGGCAGTCGGAGACGGGGCGGTCGGAGACGGGGGGCAGTCGGAGACGGGGGGCAGTCGGAGACGGGGCGGTCGGAGACCGGGGCGGGCGGTCAGGGACGGGAGGGCGGTCGGAGACGGGGGGCAGTCGGAGACGGGGCGGTCGGAGACGGGGGCGGTCGGAGACGGGAGGGCGGTCGGAGACGGGGGCGGTCGGAGACGGGGGCGGTCGGAGACGGGGCGGGCGGTCAGGGACGGGAGGGCGGTCGGAGACGGGGGCGGTCAGAGACGGGGGGCAGTCGGAGACCGGGGCGGGCGGTCAGGGACGGGAGGGCGGTCGGAGACGGGGGGCAGTCGGAGACGGGGCGGTCGGAGACGGGGGCGGTCGGAGATGGGGGGCAGTCGGAGACGGGGGCGGTCGGAGACGGGGGGCAGTCGGAGACGGGGGCGGTCGGAGATGGGGGGCAGTCGGAGACGGGGCGGTCGGAGACGGGGGCGGTCGGAGACGGGGGGCAGTCGGAGACGGGGGCGGTCGGAGATGGGGGGCAGTCGGAGACGGGGCGGTCGGAGTCGGGGCGGTCGGAGACGGGGGCGGTCGGAGATGGGGGGCAGTCGGAGACGGGGCGGTCGGAGACGGGGGCGGTCGGAGACGGGGGGCGGTCGGAGACGGGGCGGTCGGAGACGGGGGCGGTCGGAGACGGGGGCGGTCGGAGACGGGGCGGTCGGAGACGGGGGCGGTCGGAGACGGGGGGCAGTCGGAGACGGGGGCGGTCGGAGATGGGGGGCAGTCGGAGACGGGGCGGTCGGAGACGGGGCGGTCGGAGACGGGGGCGGTCGGAGATGGGGGGCAGTCGGAGACGGGGCGGTCGGAGTCGGGGGGCAGTCGGAGACGGGGGCGGTCGGAGACGGGGGGCAGTCGGAGACCGGGGCGGGCGGTCAGGGACGGGAGGGCGGTCGGAGACGGGGCGGTTGGAGACGGGGGCGGTCGGAGACGGGGGCAGTCGGAGACGGGGGGCGGTCGGAGACGGGGGCGGTCGGAGACGGGAGGGCGGTCGGAGACGGGGGCGGTCGGAGACGGGGGCGGTCGGAGACGGGAGGGCGGTCGGAGACGGGGGCGGTCGGAGACGGGAGGGCGGTCGGAGACGGGGGCGGTCGGAGACGGGAGGGCGGTCGGAGTCGGGGCAGTCGGAGACGGGGCGGTCGGAGACGGGAGGGCGGTCGGAGACGGGGGCGGTCGGAGACGGGAGGGCGGTCGGAGACGGGGGCGGTCGGAGACGGGGGCGGTCAGGGACGGGAGGGCGGTCGGAGACGGGGGCGGTCGGAGACGGGAGGGCGGTCGGAGACGGGGGCGGTCGGAGACGGGAGGGCGGTCGGAGACGGGGGCGGTCGGAGACGGGGGCGGTCAGGGACGGGAGGGCGGTCGGAGACGGGGGCGGTCAGAGACGGGGGGCAGTCGGAGACCGGGGCGGGCGGTCAGGGACGGGGGGCAGTCGGAGACGGGGCGGGCGGTCGGAGACGGGGGGCAGTCGGAGACGGGGCGGTCGGAGACGGGGGCGGTCGGAGATGGGGGGCAGTCGGAGACGGGGGCGGTCGGAGACAGGGGGCAGTCGGAGACGGGGGCGGTCGGAGATGGGGGGCAGTCGGAGACGGGGCGGTCGGAGACGGGGGCGGTCGGAGACGGGGGCGGTCGGAGATGGGGGGCAGTCGGAGACGGGGCGGTCGGAGACGGGGGCGGTCGGAGACGGGGGGCAGTCGGAGACGGGGCGGTCAGAGACGGGGCGGTCGGAGACGGGGGCGGTCGGAGACGGGGGGCAGTCGGAGACGGGGGCGGTCGGAGATGGGGGGCAGTCGGAGACGGGGCGGTCGGAGACGGGGCGGTCGGAGACGGGGGCGGTCGGAGATGGGGGGCAGTCGGAGACGGGGCGGTCGGAGTCGGGGGGCGGTCGGAGACGGGGGGCAGTCGGAGACCGGGGCGGGCGGTCAGGGACGGGAGGGCGGTCGGAGACGGGGCGGTTGGAGACGGGGGCGGTCGGAGACGGGGGCGGTCGGAGACGGGGGCGGTCGGAGACGGGGGGCAGTCGGAGACCGGGGCGGGCGGTCAGGGACGGGAGGGCGGTCGGAGACGGGGCGGTCGGAGACGGGGCGGTTGGAGACGGGGGCGGTCGGAGACGGGGGGCAGTCGGAGACGGGGGCAGTCGGAGACGGGGGCGGTCGGAGACGGGGGGCAGTCGGAGACGGGGCGGTCGGAGACGGGGGGCGGTCGGAGTCGGGGGCAGTCGGAGACGGGGGGCGGTCGGAGACGGGGGGCAGTCGGAGACGGGGCGGTCGGAGACGGGGGGCGGTCGGAGACGGGGCGGTCGGAGACGGGGGGGGGTCGGAGACGGGGGGCGGTCGGAGACGGGGGGCGGTCGGAGACGGGGGGCGGTCGGAGACGGGGGGGGGTCGGAGACGGGGGGCGGTCGGAGACGGGGGGCGGTCGGAGACGGGGCAGTCGGAGACGGGGCGGTCGGAGACGGGGGGCGGTCGGAGACGGGGGGCGGTCGGAGACGGGGGGCGGTCGGAGACGGGGGGCGGTCGGAGACGGGGGGCAGTCGGAGACGGGGGCGGTCGGAGACGGGGCGGTCGGAGACGGGGGCGGTCGGAGACGGGGCGGTCGGAGACGGGGGGCAGTCGGAGACGGGGGGCAGTCGGAGACGGGGGGCAGTCGGAGACGGGGGCGGTCGGAGACGGGGGGCAGTCGGAGACGGGGGCGGTCGGAGACGGGGGGCAGTCGGAGACGGGGGCGGTCGGAGACGGGGGGCAGTCGGAGACCGGGGCGGTCGGAGACGGGGGGCGGTCGGAGTCGGGGCGGTCGGAGACGGGGGGCAGTCGGAGACCGGGGCGGGCGGTCAGGGACGGGAGGGCGGTCGGAGACGGGGCGGTCGGAGACGGGGGCGGTCGGAGACGGGGGGCGGTCGGAGACGGGGGGCAGTCGGAGACGGGGCGGTCGGAGACGGGGGCGGTCGGAGACGGGGGGCAGTTGGAGACGGGGGGCAGTCGGAGACGGGGGCAGTCGGAGACGGGGGGCAGTCGGAGACGGGGGGCAGTCGGAGACGGGGGGCAGTCGGAGACGGGGGGCAGTCGGAGACGGGGCGGTCGGAGACGGGGGGCGGTCGGAGTCGGGGGCAGTCGGAGACGGGGGGCGGTCGGAGACGGGGGGCAGTCGGAGACGGGGCGGTCGGAGACGGGGGCGGTCAGGGACGGGGGCGGTCGGAGACGGGGGCGGTCGGAGACGGGGGCGGTCGGAGACCGGGGCGGTCGGAGTCGGGGCGGTCGGAGACGGGGGGCGGTCGGAGACGGGGGCGGTCGGAGACCGGGGGCAGTCGGAGACGGGGGGCGGTCGGATACGGGGGGCGGTCGGAGACGGGGGGCGGTCAGGGACGGGAGGGCGGTCGGAGACGGGGGGCGGTCGGAGACGGGGCGGTCGGAGACGGGGGCGGTCGGAGACGGGGGGCAGTCGGAGACGGGGGGCGGTCGGAGACGGGGGGCAGTCGGAGACGGGGCGGTCGGAGACGGGGGCGGTCGGAGACGGGGGGCGGTCGGAGTCGGGGCGGTCGGAGACGGGGCAGTCGGAGACGGGGGGCGGTCGGAGACGGGGGCGGTCGGAGACGGGGCGGTCGGAGACGGGGCGGTCGGAGACGGGGGCGGTCGGAGACGGGGGCGGTCGGAGACGGGGGGCAGTCGGAGACGGGGGCGGTCGGAGATGGGGGGCAGTCGGAGACGGGGCGGTCGGAGACGGGGCGGTCGGAGACGGGGGCGGTCGGAGATGGGGGGCAGTCGGAGACGGGGCGGTCGGAGTCGGGGGGCAGTCGGAGACGGGGGCGGTCGGAGACGGGGGGCAGTCGGAGACCGGGGCGGGCGGTCAGGGACGGGAGGGCGGTCGGAGACGGGGCGGTTGGAGACGGGGGCGGTCGGAGACGGGGGCAGTCGGAGACGGGGGGCGGTCGGAGACGGGGGCGGTCGGAGACGGGAGGGCGGTCGGAGACGGGGGCAGTCGGAGACGGGGGCGGTCGGAGACGGGGGCGGTCGGAGACGGGGGGCAGTCGGAGACGGGGGCAGTCGGAGACGGGGGCGGTCGGAGACGGGGGCGGTCGGAGACGGGGCGGGCGGTCAGGGACGGGAGGGCGGTCGGAGACGGGGGCGGTCAGAGACGGGGGGCAGTCGGAGACCGGGGCGGGCGGTCAGGGACGGGGGGCAGTCGGAGACGGGGCGGGCGGTCGGAGACGGGGGGCAGTCGGAGACGGGGCGGTCGGAGACGGGGGCGGTCGGAGATGGGGGGCAGTCGGAGACGGGGCGGTCGGAGACGGGGCGGTCGGAGACGGGGCGGTCGGAGACGGGGGGCAGTCGGAGACGGGGCGGTCGGAGACGGGGGCGGTCGGAGATGGGGGGCAGTCGGAGACGGGGCGGTCGGAGACGGGGCGGTCGGAGACGGGGGCGGTCGGAGATGGGGGGCAGTCGGAGACGGGGCGGTCGGAGACGGGGGCGGTCGGAGACGGGGGGCAGTCGGAGACGGGGCGGTCAGAGACGGGGCGGTCGGAGACGGGGGCGGTCGGAGACGGGGGGCAGTCGGAGACGGGGGCGGTCGGAGATGGGGGGCAGTCGGAGACGGGGCGGTCGGAGACGGGGCGGTCGGAGACGGGGGCGGTCGGAGATGGGGGGCAGTCGGAGACGGGGCGGTCGGAGTCGGGGGGCAGTCGGAGACGGGGGCGGTCGGAGACGGGGGGCAGTCGGAGACCGGGGCGGGCGGTCAGGGACGGGAGGGCGGTCGGAGACGGGGGCGGTCGGAGACGGGGGCGGTCGGAGACGGGGGCGGTCGGAGACGGGGGGCAGTCGGAGACGGGGGCGGTCGGAGACCGGGGCGGTCGGAGACGGGGCGGTCGGAGACGGGGCGGTTGGAGACGGGGGCGGTCGGAGACGGGGGGCAGTCGGAGACGGGGGCAGTCGGAGACGGGGGCGGTCGGAGACGGGGGGCAGTCGGAGACGGGGCGGTCGGAGACGGGGGGCGGTCGGAGTCGGGGGCAGTCGGAGACGGGGGGCGGTCGGAGACGGGGGGCAGTCGGAGACGGGGCGGTCGGAGACGGGGGGCGGTCGGAGACGGGGGGCAGTCGGAGACGGGGGGCGGTCGGAGACGGGGGGGGGTCGGAGACGGGGGGCGGTCGGAGACGGGGGGCGGTCGGAGACGGGGCAGTCGGAGACGGGGCGGTCGGAGACGGGGGGCGGTCGGAGACGGGGGGCGGTCGGAGACGGGGGGCGGTCGGAGACGGGGGGCGGTCGGAGACGGGGGGCAGTCGGAGACGGGGGCGGTCGGAGACGGGGCGGTCGGAGACGGGGGCGGTCGGAGACGGGGCGGTCGGAGACGGGGGGCAGTCGGAGACGGGGGCGGTCGGAGACGGGGGGCAGTCGGAGACGGGGGGCAGTCGGAGACGGGGGCGGTCGGAGACGGGGGGCAGTCGGAGACGGGGGCGGTCGGAGACGGGGGGCAGTCGGAGACGGGGGCGGTCGGAGACGGGGGGCAGTCGGAGACCGGGGCGGTCGGAGACGGGGGGCGGTCGGAGTCGGGGCGGTCGGAGACGGGGGGCAGTCGGAGACCGGGGCGGGCGGTCAGGGACGGGAGGGCGGTCGGAGACGGGGCGGTCGGAGACGGGGGCGGTCGGAGACGGGGGGCGGTCGGAGACGGGGGGCAGTCGGAGACGGGGCGGTCGGAGACGGGGGCGGTCGGAGACGGGGGGCAGTTGGAGACGGGGGGCAGTCGGAGACGGGGGCAGTCGGAGACGGGGGGCAGTCGGAGACGGGGGGCAGTCGGAGACGGGGGGCAGTCGGAGACGGGGGGCAGTCGGAGACGGGGCGGTCGGAGACGGGGGGCGGTCGGAGTCGGGGGCAGTCGGAGACGGGGGGCGGTCGGAGACGGGGGGCAGTCGGAGACGGGGCGGTCGGAGACGGGGGCGGTCAGGGACGGGGGCGGTCGGAGACGGGGGCGGTCGGAGACGGGGGCGGTCGGAGACCGGGGCGGTCGGAGTCGGGGCGGTCGGAGACGGGGGGCGGTCGGAGACGGGGGCGGTCGGAGACCGGGGGCAGTCGGAGACGGGGGGCGGTCAGGGACGGGAGGGCGGTCGGAGACGGGGGGCGGTCGGAGACGGGGCGGTCGGAGACGGGGGCGGTCGGAGACGGGGGGCAGTCGGAGACGGGGGGCGGTCGGAGACGGGGGGCAGTCGGAGACGGGGCGGTCGGAGACGGGGGCGGTCGGAGACGGGGGGCGGTCGGAGTCGGGGCGGTCGGAGACGGGGCAGTCGGAGACGGGGCGGTCGGAGTCGGGGCGGTCAGGGACGGGAGGGCGGTCGGAGACGGGGGGCAGTCGGAGACGGGGCGGTCGGAGACGGGGGCGGTCGGAGACGGGGCGGTCGGAGCCGGGGCGGTCGGAGACGGGGCGGTCGGAGTCGGGGCGGTCGGAGACGGGGGCAGTCGGAGACGGGGGGCAGTCGGAGACGGGGGGCAGTCGGAGACGGGGCGGTCGGAGACGGGGGGCAGTCGGAGACGGGGGCGGTCGGAGACGGGGGGCAGTCGGAGACGGGGGGCAGTCGGAGACGGGGGGCAGTCGGAGACGGGGGCGGTCGGAGACGGGGGCGGTCGGAGACGGGGGTGGTCGGAGACGGGGGCGGTCGGAGACGGGGGGCAGTCGGAGACGGGGGGCGGTCGGAGACGGGGCGGTCGGAGACGGGGGGCGGTCGGAGTCGGGGCGGTCGGAGACGGGGGGCAGTCGGAGACGGGGCGGTCGGAGACGGGGCGGTCGGAGACGGGGCGGTCAGGGACGGGAGGGCGGTCGGAGACGGGGGGCAGTCGGAGACGGGGCGGTCGGAGACGGGGGCGGTCGGAGACGGGGCGGTCGGAGCCGGGGCGGTCGGAGACGGGGGCGGTCGGAGACGGGGGGCAGTCGGAGACGGGGGGCAGTCGGAGACGGGGGCGGTCGGAGACGGGGCGGTCGGAGACGGGGCGGTCGGAGCCGGGGCGGTCGGAGACGGGGCGGTCGGAGACGGGGCGGTCGGAGACGGGGCGGTCGGAGACGGGGGCGGTCGGAGACGGGGCGGTCGGAGACGGGGCGGTCGGAGCCGGGGCGGTCGGAGACGGGGGCAGTCGGAGACGGGGGGCAGTCGGAGACCGGGGCGGGCGGTCAGGGACGGGAGGGCGGTCGGAGACGGGGCGGTCGGAGACGGGGGCGGTCGGAGACGGGGGGCGGTCGGAGACGGGGGGCGGTCGGAGACGGGGGCGGTCGGAGACGGGGGCGGTCGGAGACGGGGGCGGTCGGAGACGGGGGGCGGTCGGAGACGGGGGCGGTCGGAGACGGGGGCGGTCGGAGACGGGGGCGGTCGGAGACGGGGGCGGTCGGAGATGGGGGGCAGTCGGAGACGGGGGGCAGTCGGAGACGGGGGGCAGTCGGAGACGGGGGGCAGTCGGAGACGGGGCGGTCGGAGACGGGGGCGGTCGGAGACGGGGGCGGTCGGAGATGGGGGGCAGTCGGAGACGGGGGGCAGTCGGAGATGGGGGGCAGTCGGAGACGGGGGGCAGTCGGAGACGGGGGCGGTCGGAGACGGGGGCGGTCGGAGATGGGGGGCAGTCGGAGACGGGGGCGGTCGGAGATGGGGGGCGGTCGGAGACGGGGCGGTCGGAGACGGGGGCGGTCGGAGACGGGGCGGTCGGAGCCGGGGCGGTCGGAGACGGGGGCAGTCGGAGACGGGGCGGTCGGAGCCGGGGCGGTCGGAGACGGGGGCGGTCGGAGCCGGGGCGGTCGGAGACGGGGGCAGTCGGAGACGGGGGGCAGTCGGAGACCGGGGCGGTCAGGGACGGGGGGCGGTCGGAGACGGGGGCGGTCAGGGACGGGAGGGCGGTCGGAGACGGGGGGCGGTCGGAGACGGGGGCGGTCGGAGACGGGGGCGGTCGGAGACGGGGGCGGTCGGAGACGGGGGCGGTCGGAGACGGGGGCGGTCGGAGACGGGGGCGGTCGGAGACGGGGGCGGTCGGAGACGGGGGCGGTCGGAGACGGGGGCGGTCGGAGATGGGGGGCAGTCGGAGACGGGGGGCAGTCGGAGACGGGGCGGTCGGAGACGGGGGCGGTCGGAGACGGGGGCGGTCGGAGACGGGGGCGGTCGGAGACGGGGGCGGTCGGAGACGGGGGCGGTCGGAGACGGGGGCGGTCGGAGACGGGGGCGGTCGGAGACGGGGGCGGTCGGAGATGGGGGGCAGTCGGAGACGGGGGGCAGTCGGAGACGGGGCGGTCGGAGACGGGGGCGGTCGGAGACGGGGGCGGTCGGAGACGGGGGGCGGTCGGAGACGGGGGCGGTCGGAGACGGGGGCGGTCGGAGACGGGGGGCGGTCGGAGACGGGGGCGGTCGGAGACGGGGGGCAGTCGGAGACCGGGGCGGGCGGTCAGGGACGGGAGGGCGGTCGGAGACGGGGCGGTCGGAGACGGGGGCGGTCGGAGACGGGGGGCGGTCGGAGACGGGGGGCGGTCGGAGACGGGGGCGGTCGGAGACGGGGGCGGTCGGAGACGGGGGCGGTCGGAGACGGGGGGCGGTCGGAGACGGGGGCGGTCGGAGACGGGGGCGGTCGGAGACGGGGGCGGTCGGAGACGGGGGCGGTCGGAGATGGGGGGCAGTCGGAGACGGGGGGCAGTCGGAGACGGGGGGCAGTCGGAGACGGGGGGCAGTCGGAGACGGGGCGGTCGGAGACGGGGGCGGTCGGAGACGGGGGCGGTCGGAGATGGGGGGCAGTCGGAGACGGGGGGCAGTCGGAGATGGGGGGCAGTCGGAGACGGGGGGCAGTCGGAGACGGGGGCGGTCGGAGACGGGGGCGGTCGGAGATGGGGGGCAGTCGGAGACGGGGGCGGTCGGAGATGGGGGGCGGTCGGAGACGGGGCGGTCGGAGACGGGGGCGGTCGGAGACGGGGCGGTCGGAGCCGGGGCGGTCGGAGACGGGGGCAGTCGGAGACGGGGCGGTCGGAGCCGGGGCGGTCGGAGACGGGGGCGGTCGGAGCCGGGGCGGTCGGAGACGGGGGCAGTCGGAGACGGGGGGCAGTCGGAGACCGGGGCGGTCAGGGACGGGGGGCGGTCGGAGACGGGGGCGGTCAGGGACGGGAGGGCGGTCGGAGACGGGGGGCGGTCGGAGACGGGGGCGGTCGGAGACGGGGGCGGTCGGAGACGGGGGCGGTCGGAGACGGGGGCGGTCGGAGACGGGGGCGGTCGGAGACGGGGGCGGTCGGAGACGGGGGCGGTCGGAGACGGGGGCGGTCGGAGACGGGGGCGGTCGGAGATGGGGGGCAGTCGGAGACGGGGGGCAGTCGGAGACGGGGCGGTCGGAGACGGGGGCGGTCGGAGACGGGGGCGGTCGGAGACGGGGGCGGTCGGAGACGGGGGCGGTCGGAGACGGGGGCGGTCGGAGACGGGGGCGGTCGGAGACGGGGGCGGTCGGAGACGGGGGCGGTCGGAGATGGGGGGCAGTCGGAGACGGGGGGCAGTCGGAGACGGGGCGGTCGGAGACGGGGGCGGTCGGAGACGGGGGCGGTCGGAGATGGGGGGCAGTCGGAGACGGGGGCGGTCGGAGATGGGGGGCAGTCGGAGACGGGGCGGTCGGAGTCGGGGCGGTCGGAGACGGGGGCGGTCGGAGACGGGGGGCAGTCGGAGACGGGGGCGGTCGGAGACGGGGCGGTCGGAGACGGGGCGGTCGGAGACGGGGCGGTCGGAGACGGGGGGCAGTCGGAGACGGGGCGGTCGGAGACGGGGGGCGGTCGGAGACGGGGCGGTCGGAGACGGGGGCGGTCGGAGACGGGGCGGTCGGAGACGGGGGGCGGTCGGAGACGGGGCGGTCGGAGACGGGGGGCGGTCGGAGACGGGGCGGTCGGAGACGGGGGGCGGTCGGAGACGGGGCGGTCGGAGACGGGGGGCAGTCGGAGACGGGGGGCGGTCGGAGTCGGGGCGGTCGGAGACGGGGGGCAGTCGGAGACGGGGGGCGGTCGGAGTCGGGGCGGTCGGAGACGGGGCGGTCGGAGACGGGGGGCAGTCGGAGACGGGGGGCAGTCGGAGACGGGGGGCAGTCGGAGACGGGGGGCGGTCGGAGTCGGGGCGGTCGGAGACGGGGCGGTCGGAGACGGGGGGCAGTCGGAGACGGGGGGCGGTCGGAGTCGGGGCGGTCGGAGACGGGGCGGTCGGAGACGGGGGGCAGTCGGAGACGGGGGGCAGTCGGAGACGGGGGGCAGTCGGAGACGGGGGGCGGTCGGAGTCGGGGCGGTCGGAGACGGGGCGGTCGGAGACGGGGGGCAGTCGGAGACGGGGGGCGGTCGGAGTCGGGGCGGTCGGAGACGGGGCGGTCGGAGACGGGGCGGTCGGAGTCGGGGCGGTCGGAGACGGGGCGGTCGGAGACGGGGCAGTCGGAGACGGGGGGCAGTCGGAGACGGGGCGGTCGGAGACGGGGGCAGTCGGAGACGGGGGCAGTCGGAGACGGGGGCAGTCGGAGACGGGGGCAGTCGGAGACGGGGGCAGTCGGAGACGGGGGCAGTCGGAGACGGGGGCAGTCGGAGACGGGGGCAGTCGGAGACGGGGGCGGTCGGAGACGGGGGCGGTCGGAGACGGGGCGGTCGGAGTCGGGGCGGTCGGAGACGGGGGCGGTCGGAGACGGGGGGCAGTCGGAGACGGGGGGCAGTCGGAGACGGGGGGCAGTCGGAGACGGGGCGGTCGGAGACGGGGGCGGTCGGAGACGGGGCGGTCGGAGACGGGGGGCAGTCGGAGACGGGGCAGTCGGAGACGGGGGCGGTCGGAGACGGGGGGCAGTCGGAGACGGGGCGGTCGGAGTCGGGGCGGTCGGAGTCGGGGGCAGTCGGAGACGGGGGCGGTCGGAGACGGGGGGCAGTCGGAGACGGGGCGGTCGGAGTCGGGGCGGTCGGAGACGGGGGCAGTCGGAGACGGGGGCAGTCGGAGACGGGGGGCAGTCGGAGACGGGGCGGTCGGAGTCGGGGCGGTCGGAGACGGGGGGCAGTCGGAGACGGGGGGCGGTCGGAGACGGGGCGGTCGGAGTCGGGGCGGTCGGAGACGGGGGGCAGTCGGAGACGGGGGCGGTCGGAGACGGGGGGCAGTCGGAGACGGGGGGCAGTCGGAGACGGGGGCAGTCGGAGACGGGGGCGGTCGGAGACGGGGGCGGTCGGAGACGGGGGGCAGTCGGAGACCGGGGCGGGCGGTCAGGGACGGGAGGGCGGTCGGAGATGGCGGTGACAGCGGTAGTCGGGGAGTGGCGGTCGCCGGAACAGGGGCAGCAGCTGGGCTCAGGCGTGTGTTGTCTTACCCAGTTTTCTCTCCAAAGTCCATGTGGAGCCGAGACTCTGTGAACGCTCGCAGCTGTCCCATGTACTTGATGTGGAGTTGCTCAGTGACAGACTCCCCGAACTTCCCACCAAGATTGCGGCTGAAACAAGAGACGAGAGATTATCACAGAATTTACAGTGCAGAAGGAGGCCATCCGGCCCATCGAGTCTGCACCGGCTCTTGGAAAGAGCACCCGACCCAAGGTCAACATCTCCACCCTAACCCCATAACCCAGCAACCCGAAGGGCAATTTTGGACACTAAGGGCAATGTATCACGGCCAATCCACCTAACCTGCACATCTTTGGACTGTGGGAGGAACCCGGAGCACCCGGAGGAAACCCACGCACACACGGGGAGAACGTGCAGACTCCGCACAGACAGTGACCCAAGCTGGAATCGAACCTGGGACCCTGGATGGAGAGGTCAGGAGGGGTGAAGTTAACTTGTTGAGTACTTCTGGGTGACAGGAGGGATTGGCATGCGAGGGTGACGTAGTCAGGGGTTTGGAGATTCCCCTGTGACCCCCACACCCTTCTCCTGGATTCAGGTTTGAGATTCAGTGATGCTCAGTGGGCCATTCGACTACAGGGGTATCACAATGCTGACGGACTCTCTCCACACAGTAGACAAACCATCTCTTTCTGGACATTGTCCTGACTAGAACCAGGCCCCAACAGTGTCTCGGACACTGGGCAGAAACCCCAATATTATATTTAATTTGGTCACACTGAGAAAGGATACCTTGTTCCAGAAGCGATCACACGCTCAAACAGGGACATGGCAATTAAAACAAACTTTACTATTAACTCCTTCTCAAAATTAACTTCAACATCATGAAGAAATACCCATTAAATAATGCTTAACAAGGACAATGAAACACCGACTCTGAACTGCTATCTTTTATCCTCACTCAAGCACACTGAAATACGGTATGCTTACATTTTTCCAACGGGCAGAGCATCAAACAGTCCAGACACGGAGCACATCGGCAGGATCGTCTGAGCATTCGGTTTATGCAAACCACAGCTCAGCTTCGCCAAGACCTAGACACGTACAGCAGACAGTCAGACACCTGCTAACGTCTGTACACACAGCGGTCAACAAAACCAACAGTAACAGATACCCAGCAGTGAGTTACAGACTGGAATCCAATTGAGGGGTTCGGGGTGGTTTATATATAGAATAACAGATACCCGGGAGTGAGTTACAGACTGGAATCTAATCGAGGGGTTCGGGGTGGTTTATATATAGAATAACAGATACCTGGGAGTGAGTTACAGACTGGAATCTAATCGAGGGGTTCGGGGTGGTTTATATACAGAATAACAGATACCCGGGAGTGAGTTACAGACTGGAATCTAATCGAGGGGTTCAGGGCGGTTTATATATAGAATAACTGATACCCGGGAGTGAGTTACAGACTGGAATCTAATCGAGGGGTTCGGGGTGGTTTATATATAGAATAACAGATACCCGGGAGTGAGTTACAGTCTGGAATCTAATCGAGGGGTTCAGGGTGGTTTATATATGGAGTAACAGATACCCGGGAGTGAGTTACAGACTGGAATCTAATCGAGGGGTTCAGGGTGGTTTATATATAGAATAACAGATACCCGGGAGTGAGTTACAGACTGGAATCGAATCGAGGGGTTCGGGGAGGTTTATATATAGAATAACAGATACCCGGGAGTGAGTTACAGACTGGAATCTAATCGAGGGGTTCAGGGTGGTTTATATACAGAATAACAGATACCCGGGAGTGAGTTACAGACTGGAATCTAATCGAGGGGTTCAGGGTGATTTATATATAGAATAACAGATACCCGGGAGTGAGTTACAGACTGGAATCTAATCGAGGGGTTCAGGGTGGTTTATATAGAGAATAACAGATACCCGGGAGTGAGTTACAGACTGGAATCTAATCGAGGGGTTCAGGGTGGTTTATATACAGAATAACAGATACCCGGGAGTGAGTTACAGACTGGAATCTAATCGAGGGGTTCAGGGTGGTTTATATACAGAATAACAGATACCCGGGAGTGAGTTACAGACTGGAATCTAATCGAGGGGTTCAGGGTGATTTATATATAGAATAACAGATACCCGGGAGTGAGTTACAGACTGGAATCTAATCGAAGGGTTCGGGGTGGTTTATATATAGAATAACAGATACCTGGGAGTGAGTTACAGACTGGAATCTAATCGAGGGGATCAGGGTGGTTTATATATGGAATAACAGATACCCGGGAGTGAGTTACAGACTGGAATCTAATCGAGGGGTTCAGGGTGGTTTATATATAGAACAACAGATACCCGGGAGTGAGTTACAGGCTGGAAACTAATCGAGGGGTTCAGGGTGGTTTATATATAGAACAACAGATACCCGGGAGTGAGTTACAGGCTGGAATCTAATCGAGGGGTTCAGGGTGGTTTATATAGAGAATAACAGATACCCGGGAGTAAGTTACAGACTGGAATCTAATCGAGGGGTTCGGGGTGGTTAATACACAGAAAAACAGATACCCGGGAGTGAGTTACAGACTGGAATCTAATCGAGGGATTCGGGTGGTTTATATATCGAAAAACAGATACCCGGGAGTGAGTTACAGACTGGAATCTAATCGAGGGATTCGGGTGGTTTATATATCGAAAAACAGATACCCGGGAGTGAGTTACAGACTGGAATCTAATCGAGGGGTTCAGGGTGGTTTATATATAGAATAACAGATACCCGGGAGAGAGTTACACACTGGAATCTAATCGAGGGGTTCAGGGTGGTTTATATATAGAATAACAGATACCCGGGAGTGAGTTACAGACTGGAATCTAATCGAGGGGTTCAGGGTGGTTTATATATAGAATAACAGATACCCGGGAGAGAGTTACAGACTGGAATCTAATCGAAGGGTTCAGGGTGGTTTATATCTAGAATAACAGATACCCGGGAGAGAGTTACAGACTGGAATCTAATCGAGGGGTTCAGGGTGGTTTATATATAGAATAACAGATACCCGGGAGAGAGTTACAGACTGGAATCTAATCGAAGGGTTCAGGGTGGTTTATATCTAGAATAACAGATACCCGGGAGAGAGTTACAGACTGGAATCTAATCGAGGGGTTCAGGGTGGTTTATATATAGAATAACAGACACCCGGGAGTGAGTTACAGACTGGAATTTAATCGAGGGGTTCGGGGTGGTTTATATATAGAATAACAGATACCCGGGAGTGAGTTACAGGCTGGAATCTAATCGAGGTGTTCAGGGTGGTTTATATACAGAATAACAGATACCCGGGAGTGAGTTACAGACTGGAATCTAATCGAGGGGTTCGGGGTGGTTTATATACAGAATAACAGATACCCGGCAGTGAGTTACAGGCTGGAATCTAATCGAGGGGTTCAGGGTGGTTTATATATAGAATAACAGACACCCGGGAGTGAGTTACAGACTGGAATCTAATCGAGGGGTTCGGGGTGGTTTATATATAGAATAACAGATACCCGGGAGTGAGTTACAGACTGGAATCTAATCGAGGGGTTCGGGGTGGTTTATATATAGAATAACAGATACCCGGGAGTGAGTTACAGACTGGAATCTAATCGAGGGGTTCGGGGTGGTTTATATATCGAATAACAGATACCCGGGAGTGAGTTACAGACTGGAATCTAATCGAGGGGTTCAGTGTGGTTTATATATAGAATAACAGATACCCGGGAGGGAGTTACAGACTGGAATCTAATCGAGGCGTTCAGGGTGGTTTATATATAGAATAACAGACACCCGGGAGTGAGTTACAGACTGGAATCTAATCGAGGGGTTCGGGGCGGTTTATATACAGAATAACAGATACCCGGGAGTGAGTTACAGACTGGAATCTAATCGAGGGGTTCAGGGTGGTTTATATAGAGAATAACAGACACCCGGGAGTGAGTTACAGACTGGAATCTAATCGAGGAGTTCAGGGTGGTTTATATAGAGAATAACAGATACCCGGGAGTGAGTTACAGACTGGAATCTAATCGAGGGGTTCAGGGTGGTTTATATAGAGAATAACAGACACCCGGGAGTGAGTTACAGACTGGAATCTAATCGAGGAGTTCAGGGTGGTTTATATATAGAATAACAGACACCCGGGAGTGAGTTACAGACTGGAATCTAATCGAGGAGTTCAGGGTGGTTTATATATAGAATAACAGACACCCGGGGGTGAGTTGCAGACTGGAATCTAATCAAGGGGTTCGGGGTGGTTTATATATAGAATAACAGATACCCGGGAGTGAGTTACAGACTGGAATCTAATCGAGGAGTTCAGGGTGGTTTATATATAGAATAACAGACACCCGGGAGTGAGTTACAGACTGGAATCTAATCGAGGGGTTCAGGGTGGTTTATATATAGAATAACAGACACCCGGGAGTGAGTTACAGACTGGAATCTAATCGAGGAGTTCAGGGTGGTTTATATATAGAATAACAGACACCCGGGAGTGAGTTACAGACTGGAATCTAATAGAGGGGTTTGGGATGGTTTATATATAGAATAACAGACACCCGGGAGTGAGGTACAGACTGGAATCTAATCGAGGGGTTCGGGGTGGTTTATATATAGAATAACAGATACCCGGGAGTGAGTTACAGGCTGGAATCTAATCGAGGGGTTCAGGGTGGTTTATATATAGAATAACAGATACCCGGGAGTGAGTTACAGACTGGAATCTAATCGAGGAGTTCGGGGTGGTTTATATATAGAATAACAGATCCCCGGGAGTGAGTTACAGACTGGAATCTAATCGAGGGGTTCGGGGTGGTTTATATATAGAATAACAGATCCCCGGGAGTGAGTTACAGACTGGAATCTAATCGAGGGGTTCAGGGTGGTTTATATATAGAATAACAGATACCCGGGAGTTACAGACTGGAATCTAATCGAGGGGTTCGGGGTGGTTTATATATAGAATAACAGATCCCCGGGAGTGAGTTACAGACTGGAATCTAATCGAGGGGTTCAGGGTGGTTTATATATAGAATAACAGATACCCGGGAGTGAGTTACAGACTGGAATCTAATCGAGGGGTTCGGGGTGGTTTATATAGAGAATAACAGATACCCGGGAGTGAGTTACAGACTGGAATCTAATCGTGGGGTTCGGGGTGGTTTATATACAGAATAACAGATACCCGGGAGTGAGTTACAGGCTGGAATCTAATCGAGGGGTTCAGGGTGGTTTATATATAGAATAACAGATACCCGGGAGTGAGTTACAGACTGGAATCTAGTCGAGGAGTTCGGGGTGGTTTATATATAGAATAACAGATCCCCGGGAGTGAGTTACAGACTGGAATCTAATCGAGGTGTTCGGGGTGGTTTATATATAGAATAACAGATCCCCGGGAGTGAGTTACAGACTGGAATCTAATCGAGGGGTTCAGGGTGGTTTATATATAGAATAACAGATACCCGGGAGTGAGTTACAGACTGGAATCTAATCGAGGGGTTCGGGGTGGTTTATATATAGAATAACAGATCCCCGGGAGTGAGTTACAGACTGGAATCTAATCGAGGGGTTCAGGGTGGTTTATATATAGAATAACAGATACCCGGGAGTGAGTTACAGACTGGAATCTAATCGAGGGGTTCGGGGTGGTTTATATAGAGAATAACAGATACCCGGGAGTGAGTTACAGACTGGAATCTAATCGAGGGGGTCAGGGTGGTTTATATATAGAATAACAGATACCCGGGGGTGTGTTACAGACTGGAATCTATTCGAGGGGTCGGGGTGGTTTATATATAGAATAACAGATACCCGGGAGTGAGTTACAGACTGGAATCTAATCGAGGGGTTCGGGGTGGTTTATATATAGAATAACAGACACCCGGGAGTGAGTTACAGACTGGAATCTAATCGTGGGGTTCGGGGTGGTTTATATATAGAATAACAGACTCCCGGGAGTGAGTTACAGACTGGAATCTAATCGAGGGGTTCGGGGTGGTTTATATATAGAATAACAGATACCCGGGAGTGAGTTACAGACTGGAATCTAATCGAGGAGTTCGGGGTGGTTTATATAGAGAATAACAGATACCCGGGAGTGAGTTACAGACTGGAATCTAATCGAGGGGTTCGGGGTGGTTTATATATAGAATAACAGACACCCGGGAGTGAGTTACAGACTGGAATCTAATCGTGGGGTTCGGGGTGGTTTATATATAGAATAACAGACACCCGGGAGTGAGTTACAGACTGGAATCTAATCGAGGGGTTCGGGGTGGTTTATATATAGAATAACAGATACCCGGGAGTGAGTTACAGACTGGAATCTAATCGAGGAGTTCGGGGTGGTTTATATAGAGAATAACAGATACCCGGGAGTGAGTTACAGACTGGAATCTAATCGAGGGGTTCGGGGTGGTTTATATATAGAATAACAGATACCCGGGAATGAGTTACAGACTGGAATCTAATCGAGGAGTTCGGGGTGGTTTATATAGAGAATAACAGATACCTGGGAGTGAATTACAGACTGGAATCTAATCGAGGGGTTCGGGGTTGTTTATATATAGAATAACAGATACCCGGGAGTGAGTTACAGACTGGAATCTAATCGAGGAGTTCGGGGTGGTTTATATATAGAATAACAGATACCCGGGAGTGAGTTACAGACTGGAATCCAATCGAGGGGTCAGGGTGGTTTATATATAGAATAACAGATACCCGGGAGTGAGTTACAGACTGGAATCTAATCGTGGGGTTCAGGGTGGTTTATTTTTAGAATAACAGACACCCGGGAGTGAGTTACAGACTGGAATCTAATCGAGGGGTTCAGGGTGGTTTATATATAGAATAACAGATACCCGGGAGTGAGTTACAGACTGGAATCTAATCGAGGGGTTCAGGGTGGTTTATATATAGAATAACAGATACCCGGGAGTGAGTTACAGACTGGAATCTAATTGAGGGGTTCAGGGTGGTTTATATATAGAATAACAGATACCCGGGAGTGAGTTACAGACTGGAATCTAATTGAGGGGTTCAGGGTGGTTTATATATAGAATAACAGATACCCGGGAGTGAGTTACAGACTGGAATATAATCGAGGGGTTCAGGGTGGTTTATATATAGAATAACAGATACCCGGGAGTGAGTTACAGACTGGAATCTAATGGAGGGTTCGGGGTGGTTTATATATAGAATAACAGACACCCGGGAGTGAGTTACAGACTGGAATCTAATCGAGGGGTTCAGTGTGGTTTATATGTAGAATAACAGACACCCGGGAGTGAGTTACAGACTGGAATCTAATCGAGGGGTTCAGGGTGGTTTATATATAGAATAACAGATACCCGGGAGTGAGTTACAGACTGGAATCTAATTGAGGGGTTCAGGGTAGTTTATATATAGAATAACAGATACCCGGGAGTGAGTTACAGACTGGAATCTAATCGAGGGGTTTGGGGTAGTTTATATACAGAATAACAGATACCCGGGAGTGAGTTACAGACTGGAATCTAATCGAGGGGTTTGGGTGGTTTATATATAGAATAACAGATACCCGGGAGTGAGTTACAGACTGGAATCTAATTGAGGGGTTCAGGGTGGTTTATATATAGAATAACAGATACCCGGGAGTGAGTTACAGACTGGAATCTAATCGAGGGGTTCAGGGTGGTTTATATATAGAATAACAGATACCCGGGAGTGAGTTACAGACTGGAATCTAATCGAGGTGTTCGGTGTGGTTTATATATAGAATAACATACACCCGGGAGTGAGTTACAGACTGGAATCTAATCGAGGGGTTCGGGGTGGTTTATATATAGAATAACAGATACCCGGGTGTGAGTTACAGACTGGAATCTAATCGAGGGGTCGGGGTGGTTTATATATAGAATACCAGATACCCGGGAGTGAGTTACAGACTGGAATCTAATCGAGGTGTTCGGTGTGGTTTATATATAGAATAACATACACCCGGGAGTGAGTTACAGACTGGAATCTAATCGAGGGGTTCGGGGTGGTTTATATATAGAATAACAGACACCCGGGAGTGAGTTACAGACTGGAATCTAATCGAGGGATTCAGTGTGGTTTATATGTAGAATAACAGACACCCGGGAGTGAGTTACAGACTGGAATCTAATCGAGGGGTTCAGGGTGGTTTATATATAGAATAACAGATACCCGGGAGTGAGTTACAGACTGGAATCTAATTGAGGGGTTCAGGGTAGTTTATATATAGAATAACAGATACCCGGGAGTGAGTTACAGACTGGAATCTAATCGAGGGGTTTGGGGTAGTTTATATACAGAATAACAGATACCCGGGAGTGAGTTACAGACTGGAATCTAATCGAGGGGTTTGGGTGGTTTATATATAGAATAACAGATACCCGGGAGTGAGTTACAGACTGGAATCTAATTGAGGGGTTCAGGGTGGTTTATATATAGAATAACAGATACCCGGGAGTGAGTTACAGACTGGAATCTAATCGAGGGGTTCAGGGTGGTTTATATATAGAATAACAGATACCCGGGAGTGAGTTACAGACTGGAATCTAATCGGCGGGTTCGGGGTGGTTTATATATAGAATAACAGATACCCGGGAGTGAGTTACAGACTGGAATCTAATGGAGGGGTTCGGGGTGGTTTATATATAGAATAACAGATACCCGGGAGTGAGTTACAGACTGGAATCTAATGGAGGGTTCGGGGTGGTTTATATATAGAATAACAGACACCCGGGAGTGAGTTACAGACTGGAATCTAATCGAGGAGTTCAGGGTGGTTTATATATAGAATAACAGACACCCGGGGGTGAGTTGCAGACTGGAATCTAATCAAGGGGTTCGGGGTGGTTTATATATAGAATAACAGATACCCGGGAGTGAGTTACAGACTGGAATCTAATCGAGGAGTTCAGGGTGGTTTATATATAGAATAACAGACACCCGGGAGTGAGTTACAGACTGGAATCTAATCGAGGGGTTCAGGGTGGTTTATATATAGAATAACAGACACCCGGGAGTGAGTTACAGACTGGAATATAATCGAGGAGTTCAGGGTGGTTTATATATAGAATAACAGACACCCGGGAGTGAGTTACAGACTGGAATCTAATAGAGGGGTTTGGGATGGTTTATATATAGAATAACAGACACCCGGGAGTGAGGTACAGACTGGAATCTAATCGAGGGGTTCGGGGTGGTTTATATATAGAATAACAGATACCCGGGAGTGAGTTACAGGCTGGAATCTAATCGAGGGGTTCAGGGTGGTTTATATATAGAATAACAGATACCCGGGAGTGAGTTACAGACTGGAATCTAATCGAGGAGTTCGGGGTGGTTTATATATAGAATAACAGATCCCCGGGAGTGAGTTACAGACTGGAATCTAATCGAGGGGTTCGGGGTGGTTTATATATAGAATAACAGATCCCCGGGAGTGAGTTACAGACTGGAATCTAATCGAGGGGTTCAGGGTGGTTTATATATAGAATAACAGATACCCGGGAGTTACAGACTGGAATCTAATCGAGGGGTTCGGGGTGGTTTATATATAGAATAACAGATCCCCGGGAGTGAGTTACAGACTGGAATCTAATCGAGGGGTTCAGGGTGGTTTATATATAGAATAACAGATACCCGGGAGTGAGTTACAGACTGGAATCTAATCGAGGGGTTCGGGGTGGTTTATATAGAGAATAACAGATACCCGGGAGTGAGTTACAGACTGGAATCTAATCGTGGGGTTCGGGGTGGTTTATATACAGAATAACAGATACCCGGGAGTGAGTTACAGGCTGGAATCTAATCGAGGGGTTCAGGGTGGTTTATATATAGAATAACAGATACCCGGGAGTGAGTTACAGACTGGAATCTAGTCGAGGAGTTCGGGGTGGTTTATATATAGAATAACAGATCCCCGGGAGTGAGTTACAGACTGGAATCTAATCGAGGTGTTCGGGGTGGTTTATATATAGAATAACAGATCCCCGGGAGTGAGTTACAGACTGGAATCTAATCGAGGGGTTCAGGGTGGTTTATATATAGAATAACAGATACCCGGGAGTGAGTTACAGACTGGAATCTAATCGAGGGGTTCGGGGTGGTTTATATATAGAATAACAGATCCCCGGGAGTGAGTTACAGACTGGAATCTAATCGAGGGGTTCAGGGTGGTTTATATATAGAATAACAGATACCCGGGAGTGAGTTACAGACTGGAATCTAATCGAGGGGTTCGGGGTGGTTTATATAGAGAATAACAGATACCCGGGAGTGAGTTACAGACTGGAATCTAATCGAGGGGGTCAGGGTGGTTTATATATAGAATAACAGATACCCGGGGGTGTGTTACAGACTGGAATCTAATCGAGGGGTCGGGGTGGTTTATATATAGAATAACAGATACCCGGGAGTGAGTTACAGACTGGAATCTAATCGAGGGGTTCGGGGTGGTTTATATATAGAATAACAGACACCCGGGAGTGAGTTACAGACTGGAATCTAATCGTGGGGTTCGGGGTGGTTTATATATAGAATAACAGACTCCCGGGAGTGAGTTACAGACTGGAATCTAATCGAGGGGTTCGGGGTGGTTTATATATAGAATAACAGATACCCGGGAGTGAGTTACAGACTGGAATCTAATCGAGGAGTTCGGGGTGGTTTATATAGAGAATAACAGATACCCGGGAGTGAGTTACAGACTGGAATCTAATCGAGGGGTTCGGGGTGGTTTATATATAGAATAACAGACACCCGGGAGTGAGTTACAGACTGGAATCTAATCGTGGGGTTCGGGGTGGTTTATATATAGAATAACAGACACCCGGGAGTGAGTTACAGACTGGAATCTAATCGAGGGGTTCGGGGTGGTTTATATATAGAATAACAGATACCCGGGAGTGAGTTACAGACTGGAATCTAATCGAGGAGTTCGGGGTGGTTTATATAGAGAATAACAGATACCCGGGAGTGAGTTACAGACTGGAATCTAATCGAGGGGTTCGGGGTGGTTTATATATAGAATAACAGATACCCGGGAGTGAGTTACAGACTGGAATCTAATCGAGGAGTTCGGGGTGGTTTATATAGAGAATAACAGATACCCGGGAGTGAATTACAGACTGGAATCTAATCGAGGGGTTCGGGGTTGTTTATATATAGAATAACAGATACCCGGGAGTGAGTTACAGACTGGAATCTAATCGAGGAGTTCGGGGTGGTTTATATATAGAATAACAGATACCCGGGAGTGAGTTACAGACTGGAATCTAATCGAGGGGTTCGGGGTGGTTTATATATAGAATAACAGATACCCGGGAGTGAGTTACAGACTGGAATCTAATCGAGGAGTTCGGGGTGGTTTATATATAGAATAACAGATACCCAGGAGTGAGTTACAGACTGGAATCTAATCGAGCGGTTCGGGGTGGTTTATATATAGAATAACAGATACCCGGGAGTGAGTTACAGACTGGAATCCAATCGAGGGGTCAGGGTGGTTTATATATAGAATAACAGATACCCGGGAGTGAGTTACAGACTGGAATCTAATCGTGGGGTTCAGGGTGGTTTATTTTTAGAATAACAGACACCCGGGAGTGAGTTACAGACTGGAATCTAATCGAGGGGTTCAGGGTGGTTTATATATAGAATAACAGATACCCGGGAGTGAGTTACAGACTGGAATCTAATCGAGGGGTTCAGGGTGGTTTATATATAGAATAACAGATACCCGGGAGTGAGTTACAGACTGGAATCTAATTGAGGGGTTCAGGGTGGTTTATATATAGAATAACAGATACCCGGGAGTGAGTTACAGACTGGAATCTAATTGAGGGGTTCAGGGTGGTTTATATATAGAATAACAGATACCCGGGAGTGAGTTACAGACTGGAATATAATCGAGGGGTTCAGGGTGGTTTATATATAGAATAACAGATACCCGGGAGTGAGTTACAGACTGGAATCTAATGGAGGGTTCGGGGTGGTTTATATATAGAATAACAGACACCCGGGAGTGAGTTACAGACTGGAATCTAATCGAGGGGTTCAGTGTGGTTTATATGTAGAATAACAGACACCCGGGAGTGAGTTACAGACTGGAATCTAATCGAGGGGTTCAGGGTGGTTTATATATAGAATAACAGATACCCGGGAGTGAGTTACAGACTGGAATCTAATTGAGGGGTTCAGGGTAGTTTATATATAGAATAACAGATACCCGGGAGTGAGTTACAGACTGGAATCTAATCGAGGGGTTTGGGGTAGTTTATATACAGAATAACAGATACCCGGGAGTGAGTTACAGACTGGAATCTAATCGAGGGGTTTGGGTGGTTTATATATAGAATAACAGATACCCGGGAGTGAGTTACAGACTGGAATCTAATTGAGGGGTTCAGGGTGGTTTATATATAGAATAACAGATACCCGGGAGTGAGTTACAGACTGGAATCTAATCGAGGGGTTCAGGGTGGTTTATATATAGAATAACAGATACCCGGGAGTGAGTTACAGACTGGAATCTAATCGAGGTGTTCGGTGTGGTTTATATATAGAATAACATACACCCGGGAGTGAGTTACAGACTGGAATCTAATCGAGGGGTTCGGGGTGGTTTATATATAGAATAACAGATACCCGGGTGTGAGTTACAGACTGGAATCTAATCGAGGGGTCGGGGTGGTTTATATATAGAATACCAGATACCCGGGAGTGAGTTACAGACTGGAATCTAATCGAGGTGTTCGGTGTGGTTTATATATAGAATAACATACACCCGGGAGTGAGTTACAGACTGGAATCTAATCGAGGGGTTCGGGGTGGTTTATATATAGAATAACAGACACCCGGGAGTGAGTTACAGACTGGAATCTAATCGAGGGATTCAGTGTGGTTTATATGTAGAATAACAGACACCCGGGAGTGAGTTACAGACTGGAATCTAATCGAGGGGTTCAGGGTGGTTTATATATAGAATAACAGATACCCGGGAGTGAGTTACAGACTGGAATCTAATTGAGGGGTTCAGGGTAGTTTATATATAGAATAACAGATACCCGGGAGTGAGTTACAGACTGGAATCTAATCGAGGGGTTTGGGGTAGTTTATATACAGAATAACAGATACCCGGGAGTGAGTTACAGACTGGAATCTAATCGAGGGGTTTGGGTGGTTTATATATAGAATAACAGATACCCGGGAGTGAGTTACAGACTGGAATCTAATTGAGGGGTTCAGGGTGGTTTATATATAGAATAACAGATACACGGGAGTGAGTTACAGACTGGAATCTAATCGAGGGGTTCAGGGTGGTTTATATATAGAATAACAGATACCCGGGAGTGAGTTACAGACTGGAATCTAATCGGCGGGTTCGGGGTGGTTTATATATAGAATAACAGATACCCGGGAGTGAGTTACAGACTGGAATCTAATGGAGGGGTTCGGGGTGGTTTATATATAGAATAACAGATACCCGGGAGTGAGTTACAGACTGGAATCTAATGGAGGGTTCGGGGTGGTTTATATATAGAATAACAGACACCCGGGAGTGAGTTACAGACTAGAATCTAATCGAGGGGTTCGGGGTGGTTTATATATAGAATAACAGACACCCGGGAGTGAGTTACAGACTGGAATCTAATCGAGGGGTTCGGGGTGGTTTATATATAGAATAACAGATACCCGGGAGTGAGTTACAGACTGGAATCTAATGGAGGGGTTCGGGGTGGTTTATATATAGAATAACAGACACCCGGGAGTGAGTTACAGACTGGAATCTAATCGAGGGGTCAGGGTGGTTTATATATAGAATAACAGATACCCGGGAGTGAGTTACAGACTGGAATCTAATCGAGGGGTTCGGGGTGGTTTATATATAGAATAACAGATACCCGGGAGTGAGTTACAGACTGGAATCTAATGGAGGGTTCGGGGTGGTTTATATATAGAATAACAGACACCCGGGAGTGAGTTACAGACTGGAATCTAATCGAGGGGTCGGGGTGGTTTATATATAGAATAACAGATACCCGGGAGTGAGTTACAGACTGGAATCTAATCGAGGTGTTCGGTGTGGTTTATATATAGAATAACATACACCCGGGAGTGAGTTACAGACTGGAATCTAATCGAGGGGTTCGGGGTGGTTTATATATAGAATAACAGATACCCGGGTGTGAGTTACAGACTGGAATCTAATCGAGGGGTCGGGGTGGTTTATATATAGAATACCAGATACCCGGGAGTGAGTTACAGACTGGAATCTAATCGAGGTGTTCGGTGTGGTTTATATATAGAATAACATACACCCGGGAGTGAGTTACAGACTGGAATCTAATCGAGGGGTTCGGGGTGGTTTATATATAGAATAACATATACCCGGGAGTGAGTTACAGACTGGAATCTAATCGAGGTGTTCGGTGTGGTTTATATATAGAATAACATACACCCGGGAGTGAGTTACAGACTGGAATCTAATCGAGGGGTCGGTGTGGTTTATATGTAGAATAACAGATACCGGGAGTGAGTTACAGACTGGAATCTAATCGAGGGGTTCGGGGTGGTTTATATATAGAGTAACAGATACCTGGGTGTGAGTTACAGACTGGAATCTAATCGAGGGGTTCAGGGTGGTTTATATATAGAATAACAGACACCCGGGAGTGAGTTACAGACTGGAATCTAATCGAGGGGTTCGGGGTGGTTTATATAGAGAATAACAGATACCCGGGAGTGAGTTACAGACTGGAATCTAATCGAGGGGTTCAGGGTGGTTTATATATAGAATAACAGATACCCGGGAGTGAGTTACAGACTGGAATCTAATCGAGGGGTTCGGGGTGGTTTATATAGAGAATAACAGATACCCGGGAGTGAGTTACAGACTGGAATCTAATCGAGGGGTTCAGGGTGGTTTATATATAGAATAACAGATACCCGAGAGTGAGTTACACACTGGAATCTAATCGAGGGGTTCAGGGTGGTTTATATATAGAATAACAGATACCCGGGAGTGAGTTACAGACTGGAATCTAATCGAGGGGTTCGGGGTGGTTTATATAGAGAATAACAGATACCCGGGAGTGAGTTACAGACTGGAATCTAATCGAGGGGTTCGGGGTGGTTTATATATAGAATAACAGATACCCGGGAGTGAGTTACAGTCTGGAGTCTAATCGAGGGGTTCGGGGTGGTTTATATATAGAATAACAGATACCCGGGAGTGAGTTACTGACTGGAATCTAATGGAGGGGTTCGGGGTGGTTTATATATAGAATAACAGATACCCGGGAGTGAGTTACTGACTGGAATCTAATCGAGGGGTTCGGGGTGGTTTATATATAGAATAACAGATACCCGGGAGTGAGTTACAGACTGGAATCTAATCGAGGGGTCGGGGTGGTTTATATATGGAATAACAGATACCCGGGAGTGAGTTACAGAGTGGAATCTAATCGAGGGGTTCGGGGTGGTTTATATATAGAATAACAGATACCCGGGAGTGAGTTACAGACTGGAATCTAATCGAGGGGTCGGGGTGGTTTATATATGGAATAACAGATACCCGGGAGTGAGTTACAGACTGGAATCTAATCGAGGGGTCGGGGTGGTTTATATATGGAATAACAGATACCCGGGAGTGAGTTACAGACTGGAATCTAATCGAGGGGTTCGGGGTGGTTTATATATAGAATAACAGATACCCGGGAGAGAGTTACAGACTGGAATCAAATCGAGGGGTTCGGGGTGGTTTATATATAGAATAACAGATACCCGGGAGTGAGTTACAGACTGGAATCTAATCGAGGGGTTCAGGGTGGTTTATATATAGAATAACAGATACCCGGGGGTGTGTTACAGACTGGAATCTAATCGAGGGGTTCAGGGTGGTTTATATATAGAATAACAGATACCCGGGAGTGAGTTACAGACTGGAATCTAATCGAGGGGTTCAGGGTGGTTTATATATAGAATAACAGATACCCGGGAGTGAGTTACAGACTGGAATCTAATCGAGGGGTTCGGGGTGGTTTATATATAGAATAACAGATACCCGGGAGTGAGTTACAGACTGGAATCTAATCGAGGGGTTTAGGGTGGTTTATATATAGAATAACAGATACCCGGGAGTGAGTTACAGACTGGAATCTAATTGAGGGGTTCAGTGTGGTTTTTAAATAGAATAACAGATACCCGGGAGTGAGTTACAGACTGGAATCTAATCGAGGGGTTCGGGGTGGTTTATATATAGAATAACAGATACCCGGGAGTGAGTTACAGACTGGAATCTAATCGAGGGGTTCGGGGTGGTTTATATATAGAATAACAGATACCCGGGGAGTGAGTTACAGACTGGAATCTAATCGAGGGGTTCGGGGTGGTTTATATATAGAATAACAGATACACGGGAGTGAGTTACAGACTGGAATCTAATCGAGGGGTTCGGGGTGGTTTATATATAGAATAACAGATACCCGGGAGTGAGTTACAGACTGGAATCTAATCGAGGGGTTCGGGGTGGTTTATATATAGAATAACAGATACCCGGGAGTGAGTTACAGACTGGAATCTAATCGAGGTTTCAGGGTAGTTTCTAAATAGAATAACAGATACCCGTGAGTGAGTTACAGACTGGAATCTAATCGAGGGGTTCAGGGTGGTTTATATACAGAATAACAGATACCCGGGAGTAAGTTACAGACTGAAATCTCATCTCGGGCTCGGAGTGGTTTATATATAGAATAACAGATACCCGTGAGTGAGTTACAGACTGGAATCTAATCGAGGGGTTCAGGGTTGTTTATATATAGAATAACAGATACCCGGGAGTGAGTTACAGACTGGAATCTAATGGAGGGTTCGGGGTGGTTTATATATAGAATAACAGACACCCGGGAGTGAGTTACAGACTGGAATCTAATCGAGGGGTCGGGGTGGTTTATATATAGAATAACAGATACCCGGGAGTGAGTTACAGACTGGAATCTAATCGAGGTGTTCGGTGTGGTTTATATATAGAATAACATACACCCGGGAGTGAGTTACAGACTGGAATCTAATCGAGGGGTTCGGGGTGGTTTATATATAGAATAACAGATACCCGGGTGTGAGTTACAGACTGGAATCTAATCGAGGGGTCGGGGTGGTTTATATATAGAATACCAGATACCCGGGAGTGAGTTACAGACTGGAATCTAATCGAGGTGTTCGGTGTGGTTTATATATAGAATAACATACACCCGGGAGTGAGTTACAGACTGGAATCTAATCGAGGGGTTCGGGGTGGTTTATATATAGAATAACATATACCCGGGAGTGAGTTACAGACTGGAATCTAATCGAGGTGTTCGGTGTGGTTTATATATAGAATAACATACACCCGGGAGTGAGTTACAGACTGGAATCTAATCGAGGGGTCGGTGTGGTTTATATGTAGAATAACAGATACCGGGAGTGAGTTACAGACTGGAATCTAATCGAGGGGTTCGGGGTGGTTTATATATAGAGTAACAGATACCTGGGTGTGAGTTACAGACTGGAATCTAATCGAGGGGTTCAGGGTGGTTTATATATAGAATAACAGACACCCGGGAGTGAGTTACAGACTGGAATCTAATCGAGGGGTTCGGGGTGGTTTATATAGAGAATAACAGATACCCGGGAGTGAGTTACAGACTGGAATCTAATCGAGGGGTTCAGGGTGGTTTATATATAGAATAACAGATACCCGGGAGTGAGTTACAGACTGGAATCTAATCGAGGGGTTCGGGGTGGTTTATATAGAGAATAACAGATACCCGGGAGTGAGTTACAGACTGGAATCTAATCGAGGGGTTCAGGGTGGTTTATATATAGAATAACAGATACCCGAGAGTGAGTTACACACTGGAATCTAATCGAGGGGTTCAGGGTGGTTTATATATAGAATAACAGATACCCGGGAGTGAGTTACAGACTGGAATCTAATCGAGGGGTTCGGGGTGGTTTATATAGAGAATAACAGATACCCGGGAGTGAGTTACAGACTGGAATCTAATCGAGGGGTTCGGGGTGGTTTATATATAGAATAACAGATACCCGGGAGTGAGTTACAGTCTGGAGTCTAATCGAGGGGTTCGGGGTGGTTTATATATAGAATAACAGATACCCGGGAGTGAGTTACTGACTGGAATCTAATGGAGGGGTTCGGGGTGGTTTATATATAGAATAACAGATACCCGGGAGTGAGTTACTGACTGGAATCTAATCGAGGGGTTCGGGGTGGTTTATATATAGAATAACAGATACCCGGGAGTGAGTTACAGACTGGAATCTAATCGAGGGGTCGGGGTGGTTTATATATGGAATAACAGATACCCGGGAGTGAGTTACAGACTGGAATCTAATCGAGGGGTTCGGGGTGGTTTATATATAGAATAACAGATACCCGGGAGAGAGTTACAGACTGGAATCAAATCGAGGGGTTCGGGGTGGTTTATATATAGAATAACAGATACCCGGGAGTGAGTTACAGACTGGAATCTAATCGAGGGGTTCAGGGTGGTTTATATATAGAATAACAGATACCCGGGGGTGTGTTACAGACTGGAATCTAATCGAGGGGTTCAGGGTGGTTTATATATAGAATAACAGATACCCGGGAGTGAGTTACAGACTGGAATCTAATCGAGGGGTTCAGGGTGGTTTATATATAGAATAACAGATACCCGGGAGTGAGTTACAGACTGGAATCTAATCGAGGGGTTCGGGGTGGTTTATATATAGAATAACAGATACCCGGGAGTGAGTTACAGACTGGAATCTAATCGAGGGGTTTAGGGTGGTTTATATATAGAATAACAGATACCCGGGAGTGAGTTACAGACTGGAATCTAATTGAGGGGTTCAGTGTGGTTTTTAAATAGAATAACAGATACCCGGGAGTGAGTTACAGACTGGAATCTAATCGAGGGGTTCGGGGTGGTTTATATATAGAATAACAGATACCCGGGAGTGAGTTACAGACTGGAATCTAATCGAGGGGTTCGGGGTGGTTTATATATAGAATAACAGATACCCGGGGAGTGAGTTACAGACTGGAATCTAATCGAGGGGTTCGGGGTGGTTTATATATAGAATAACAGATACACGGGAGTGAGTTACAGACTGGAATCTAATCGAGGGGTTCGGGGTGGTTTATATATAGAATAACAGATACCCGGGAGTGAGTTACAGACTGGAATCTAATCGAGGGGTTCGGGGTGGTTTATATATAGAATAACAGATACCCGGGAGTGAGTTACAGACTGGAATCTAATCGAGGTTTCAGGGTAGTTTCTAAATAGAATAACAGATACCCGTGAGTGAGTTACAGACTGGAATCTAATCGAGGGGTTCAGGGTGGTTTATATACAGAATAACAGATACCCGGGAGTAAGTTACAGACTGAAATCTCATCTCGGGCTCGGAGTGGTTTATATATAGAATAACAGATACCCGTGAGTGAGTTACAGACTGGAATCTAATCGAGGGGTTCAGGGTTGTTTATATATAGAATAACAGATACCCGGGAGTGAGTTACAGACTGGAATCTAATCGAGGGGTTCAGGGTGGTTATATATAGAATAACAGATACCCGGGAGTGAGTTACAGACTGGAATCTAATCGAGGGGTTCAGGGTGGTATATATATAGAATAACAGATACCCGGGGGTGAGTTACAGACTGGAATCTAATCGAGGGGTTCGGGGTGGTTTATATATAGAATGACAGATACCCGGGGGTGTGTTACAGATTGGAATCTAATTGAGGGGTTCAGGGTGGTTTATATATAGAATAACAGATACCCGGGAGTGAGTTACAGACTGGAATCTAATCGAGGTGTTCAGGGTGGTTTATATATAGAATAACAGATACCCGGGAGTGAGTTACAGACTGGAATCTAATCGAGGGGTTCAGGGTGGTTTATATATAGAATAACAGATACACGGGTGTGATTTACAGACTGGAATCTAATCGAGGGGTTCAGGGTGGTTTATATATAGAATAACAGATACCCGGGAGTGAGTTGCAGTCTGGAATCTAATTGAGGGGTCAGGGTGGTTTATATATAGAATAACAGATACCCGGGAGTGAGTTACAGACTGGAATCTAATCGAGGTGTTCAGGGTGGTTTATATATAGAATAACAGATACCCGGGAGTGAGTTACAGACTGGAATCTAATCGAGGGGTTCAGGGGGTTTTATATACAGAATAACAGATACCCGGGAGTGAGTTACAGGCTGGAATCTAATCGAGGGGTTCAGGGTGGTTTATATATAGAATAACAGACACCCGGGAGTGAGTTACAGACTGGAATCTAATCGAGGGGTTCGGGGTGGTTTATATATAGAATAACAGATTCCCGGGAGTGAGTTACAGACTGGAATCTAATCGAGGGGTTCGGGGTGGTTTATATATAGAATAACAGATACCCGGGAGTGAGTTACAGACTGGAATCTAATCGAGGGGTTCGGGGTGGTTTATATATAGAATAACAGATACCCGGGAGTGAGTTACAGACTGGAATCTAATCGAGGGGTTCAGTGTGGTTTATATATAGAATAACAGATACCCGGGAGGGAGTTACAGACTGGAATCTAATCGAGGCGTTCAGGGTGGTTTATATATAGAATAACAGACACCCGGGAGTGAGTTACAGACTGGAATCTAATCGAGGGGTTCGGGGCGGTTTATATACAGAATAACAGATACCCGGGAGTGAGTTACAGACTGGAATCTAATCGAGGGGTTCAGGGTGGTTTATATAGAGAATAACAGACACCCGGGAGTGAGTTACAGACTGGAATCTAATCGAGGAGTTCAGGGTGGTTTATATAGAGAATAACAGATACCCGGGAGTGAGTTACAGACTGGAATCTAATCGAGGGGTTCAGGGTGGTTTATATAGAGAATAATAGACACCCGGGAGTGAGTTACAGACTGGAATCTAATCGAGGAGTTCGGGGTGGTTTATATATAGAATAACAGATACCCGGGAGTGAGTTACAGACTGGAATCTAATCGAGGAGTTCAGGGTGGTTTATATATAGAATAACAGACACCCGGGAGTGAGTTACAGACTGGAATCTAATCGAGGGGTTCAGGGTGGTTTATATATAGAATAACAGACACCCGGGAGTGAGTTACAGACTGGAATCTAATCGAGGAGTTCAGGGTGGTTTATATATAGAATAACAGACACCCGGGAGTGAGTTACAGACTGGAATCTAATAGAGGGGTTTGGGATGGTTTATATATAGAATAACAGACACCCGGGAGTGAGTTACAGACTGGAATCTAATCGAGGGGTTCGGGGTGGTTTATATATAGAATAACAGATACCCGGGAGTGAGTTACAGGCTGGAATCTAATCGAGGGGTTCAGGGTGGTTTATATATAGAATAACAGATCCCCGGGAGTGAGTTACAGACTGGAATCTAATCGAGGGGTTCGGGGTGGTTTATATATAGATTAACAGATCCCCGGGAGTGAGTTACAGACTGGAATCTAATCGAGGGGTTCAGGGTGGTTTATATATAGAATAACAGATACCCGGGAGTTACAAACTGGAATCTAATCGAGGCGTTCGGGGTGGTTTATATATAGAATAACAGATCCCCGGGAGTGAGTTACAGACTGGAATCTAATCGAGGGGTTCAGGGTGGTTTATATATAGAATAACAGATACCCGGGAGTGAGTTACAGACTGGAATCTAATCGAGGGGTTCGGGGTGGTTTATATAGAGAATAACAGATACCCGGGAGTGAGTTACAGGCTGGAATCTAATCGAGGGGTTCAGGGTGGTTTATATATAGAATAACAGATACCCGGGAGTGAGTTACAGACTGGAATCTAATCGAGGAGTTCGGGGTGGTTTATATATAGAATAACAGATCCCCGGGAGTGAGTTACAGACTGGAATCTAATCGAGGGGTTCGGGGTGGTTTATATATAGAATAACAGATCCCCGGGAGTGAGTTACAGACTGGAATCTAATCGAGGGGTTCAGGGTGGTTTATATATAGAATAACAGATACCCGGGAGTGAGTTACAGACTGGAATCTAATCGAGGGGTTCGGGGTGGTTTATATATAGAATAACAGATCCCTGGGAGTGAGTTACAGACTGGAATCTAATCGAGGGGTTCAGGGTGGTTTATATATAGAATAACAGATACCCGGGAGTGAGTTACAGACTGGAATCTAATCGAGGGGTTCGGGGTGGTTTATATAGAGAATAACAGATACCCGGGAGTGAGTTACAGACTGGAATCTAATCGAGGGGGTCAGGGTGGTTTATATATAGAATAACAGATACCCGCGGGTGTGTTACAGACTGGAATCTAATCGAGGGGTCGGGGTGGTTTATATATAGAATAACAGATACCCGGGAGTGAGTTACAGACTGGAATCTAATCGAGGGGTTCGGGGTGGTTTATATATAGAATAACAGACACCCGGGAGTGAGTTACAGACTGGAATCTAATCGTGGGGTTCGGGGTGGTTTATATATAGAATAACAGACACCCGGGAGTGAGTTACAGACTGGAATCTAATCGAGGGGTTCGGGGTGGTTTATATATAGAATAACAGATACCCGGGAGTGAGTTACAGACTGGAATCTAATCGAGGAGTTCGGGGTGGTTTATATAGAGAATAACAGATACCCGGGAGTGAGTTACAGACTGGAATCTAATCGAGGGGTTCGGGGTGGTTTATATATAGAATAACAGACACCCGGGAGTGAGTTACAGACTGGAATCTAATCGTGGGGTTCGGGGTGGTTTATATATAGAATAACAGACACCCGGGAGTGAGTTACAGACTGGAATCTAATCGAGGGGTTCGGGGTGGTTTATATATAGAATAACAGATACCCGGGAGTGAGTTACAGACTGGAATCTAATCGAGGAGTTCGGGGTGGTTTATATAGAGAATAACAGATACCCGGGAGTGAGTTACAGACTGGAATCTAATCGAGGGGTTCGGGGTGGTTTATATATAGAATAACAGATACCCGGGAGTGAATTACAGACTGGAATCTAATCGAGGAGTTCGGGGTGGTTTATATATAGAATAACAGATACCCGGGAGTGAGTTACAGACTGGAATCTAATCGAGGGGTTCGGGGTGGTTTATATATAGAATAACAGATACCCGGGAGTGAGTTACAGACTGGAATCTAATCGAGGGGTTCGGGGTGGTTTATATAGAGAATAACAGATACCCGGGAGTGAGTTACAGACTGGAATCCAATCGAGGGGTCAGGGTGGTTTATATATAGAATAACAGATACCCGGGAGTGAGTTACAGACTGGAATCTAATCGTGGGGTTCAGGGTGGTTTATTTTTAGAATAACAGACACCCGGGAGTGAGTTACAGACTGGAATCTAATCGAGGGGTTCAGGGTGGTTTATATATAGAATAACAGATACCCGGGAGTGAGTTACAGACTGGAATCTAATCGAGGGGTTTGGGGTAGTTTACATACAGAATAACAGATACCCGGGAGTGAGTTACAGACTGGAATCTAATCGAGGGGTTTGGGTGGTTTATATATAGAATAACAGATACCCGGGAGTGAGTTACAGACTGGAATCGAATTGAGGGGTTCAGGGTGGTTTATATATAGAATAACAGATACCCGGGAGTGAGTTACAGACTGGAATCTAATCGAGGGGTTCAGGGTGGTTTATATATAGAATAACAGATACCCGGGAGTGAGTTACAGACTGGAATCTAATCGAGGAGTTCGGGGTGGTTTATATATAGAATAACAGATACCCGGGAGTGAGTTACGGACTGGAATCCAATCGAGGGGTCAGGGTGGTTTATATATAGAATAACAGATACCCGGGAGTGAGTTACAGACTGGAATCTAATCGTGGGGTTCAGGGTGGTTTATTTTTAGAATAACAGACACCCGGGAGTGAGTTACAGACTGGAATCTAATCGAGGGGTTCAGGGTGGTTTATATATAGAATAACAGATACCCGGGAGTGAGTTACAGACTGGAATCTAATCGAGGGGTTCAGGGTGGTTTATATATAGAATAACAGATACCCGGGAGTGAGTTACAGACTGGAATCTAATTGAGGGGTTCAGGGTGGTTTATATATAGAATAACAGATACCCGGGAGTGAGTTACAGACTGGAATCTAATCGAGGGGTTTGGGGTAGTTTATATACAGAATTACAGATACCCGGGAGTGAGTTACAGACTGGAATCTAATCGAGGGGTTTGGGTGGTTTATATATAGAATAACAGATACCCGGGAGTGAGTTACAGACTGGAATCTAATTGAGGGGTTCAGGGTGGTTTATATATAGAATAACAGATACCCGGGAGTGAGTTACAGACTGGAATCTAATCGAGGGGTTTGGGTGGTTTATATATAGAATAACAGACACCCGGGAGTGAGTTACAGACTGGAATCTAATCGAGGGGTTCAGTGTGGTTTATATGTAGAATAACAGATACCCGGGAGTGAGTTACAGACTGGAATCTAATCGAGGGGTTCAGGGTGGTTTATATATAGAATAACAGATACCCGGGAGTGAGTTACAGACTGGAATCTAATTGAGGGGTTCAGGGTAATTTATATATAGAATAACAGATACCCGGGAGTGAGTTACAGACTGGAATCTAATCGAGGGGTTTGGGGTAGTTTATATACAGAATAACAGATACCCGGGAGTGAGTTACAGACTGGAATCTAATCGAGGGGTTTGGGTGGTTTATATATAGAATAACAGATACCCGGGAGTGAGTTACAGACTGGAATCTAATTGTGGGGTTCAGGGTGGTTTATATATAGAATAACAGATACCCGGGAGTGAGTTACAGACTGGAATCTAATCGAGGGGTTCAGGGTGGTTTATATATAGAATAACAGATACACGGGAGTGAGTTACAGACTGGAATCTAATGGAGGGTTCGGGGTGGTTTATATATAGAATAACAGACACCCGGGAGTGAGTTACAGACTGGAATCTAATCGAGGGGTTCAGGGTGGTTTATATATAGAATAACAGATACCCGGGAGTGAGTTACAGACTGGAATCTAATGGAGGGTTCGGGGTGGTTTATATATAGAATAACAGATACCCGGGAGTGAGTTACAGACTGGAATCTAATCGAGGGGTCGGGGTGGTTTATATATAGAATAACAGATACCCGGGAGTGAGTTACAGACTGGAATCTAATCGAGGTGTTCGGTGTGGTTTATATATAGAATAACATACACCCGGGAGTGAGTTACAGACTGGAATCTAATCGAGGGGTTCGGGGTGGTTTATATATAGAATAACAGATACCCGGGTGTGAGTTACAGACTGGAATCTAATCGAGGGGTCGGGGTGGTTTATATATAGAATACCAGATACCCGGGAGTGAGTTACAGACTGGAATCTAATCGAGGTGTTCGGTGTGGTTTATATATAGAATAACATACACCCGGGAGTGAGTTACAGACTGGAATCTAATCGAGGGGTTCGGGGTGGTTTATATATAGAATAACAGATACCCGGGAGTGAGTTACAGACTGGAATCTAATCGAGGTGTTCGGTGTGGTTTATATATAGAATAACATACACCCGGGAGTGAGTTACAGACTGGAATCTAATCGAGGGGTCGGGGTGGTTTATATCTAGAATAACAGATACCGGGAGTGAGTTACAGACTGGAATCTAATCGAGGGGTTCGGGGTGGTTTATATATAGAGTAACAGACACCCGGGAGTGAGTTACAGACTGGAATCTAATCGAGGGGTTCGGGGTGGTTTATATAGAGAATAACAGATACCCGGGAGTGAGTTACAGACTGGAATCTAATCGAGGGGTTCAGGGTGGTTTATATATAGAATAACAGATACCCGGGAGTGAGTTACAGACTGGAATCTAATCGAGGGGTTCGGGGTGGTTTATATAGAGAATAACAGATACCCGGGAGTGAGTTACAGACTGGAATCTAATCGAGGGGTTCAGGGTGGTTTATATATAGAATAACAGATACCCGAGAGTGAGTTACACACTGGAATCTAATCGAGGGGTTCAGGGTGGTTTATATATAGAATAACAGATACCCGGGAGTGAGTTACAGACTGGAATCTAATCGAGGGGTTCGGGGTGGTTTATATAGAGAATAACAGATACCCGGGAGTGAGTTACAGACTGGAATCTAATCGAGGGGTTCGGGTTGGTTTATATACAGAATAACAGATACCCGGGAGTGAGTTACAGTCTGGAGTCTAATCGAGGGGTTCGGGGTGGTTTATATATAGAATAACAGATACCCGGGAGTGAGTTACTGACTGGAATCTAATCGAGGGGTTCGGGGTGGTTTATATATAGAATAACAGATACCCGGGAGTGAGTTACTGACTGGAATCTAATCGAGGGGTTCGGGGTGGTTTATATATAGAATAACAGATACCCGGGAGTGAGTTACAGACTGGAATCTAATCGAGGGGTCGGGGTGGTTTATATATGGAATAACAGATACCCGGGAGTGAGTTACAGAGTGGAATCTAATCGAGGGGTTCGGGGTGGTTTATATATAGAATAACATATACCCGGGAGTGAGTTACAGACTGGAATCTAATCGAGGGGTCGGGGTGGTTTATATATGGAATAACAGATACCCGGGAGTGAGTTACAGACTGGAATCTAATCGAGGGGTCGGGGTGGTTTATATATGGAATAACAGATACCCGGGAGTGAGTTACAGACTGGAATCTAATCGAGGGGTTCGGGGTGGTTTATATATAGAATAACAGATACCCGGGAGTGAGTTACAGACTGGAATCTAATCGAGGGGTTCGGGGTGGTTTATATATAGAATAACAGATACCCGGGAGTGAGTTACAGACTGGAATCTAATCAAGGAGTTCGGGGTGGTTTATATAGAGAATAACAGATACCCGGGAGTGAGTTACAGACTGGAATCTAATCGAGGGGTTCGGGGTGGTTTATATATAGAATAACAGATACCCGGGAGTGAGTTACAGACTGGAATCTAATCGAGGAGTTCGGGGTGGTTTATATAGAGAATAACAGATACCCGGGAGTGAGTTACAGACTGGAATCCAAACGAGGGGTCGGCGTGGTTTATATATAGAATAACAGATACCCGGGAGTGAGTTACAGACTGGAATCTAATCGTGGGGTTCAGGGTGGTTTATTTTTAGAATAACAGACACCCGGGAGTGAGTTACAGACTGGAATCTAATCGAGGGGTTCAGGGTGGTTTATATATAGAATAACAGATACCCGGGAGTGAGTTACAGACTGGAATCTAATCGAGGGGTTCAGGGTGGTTTATATATAGAATAACAGATACCCGGGAGTGAGTTACAGACTGGAATCTAATTGAGGGGTTCAGGGTGGTTTATATATAGAATAACAGATACCCGGGAGTGAGTTACAGACTGGAATCTAATCGAGGGGTTTGGGGTAGTTTATATACAGAATAACAGATACCCGGGAGTGAGTTACAGACTGGAATCTAATCGAGGGGTTTGGGTGGTTTATATATAGAATAACAGATACCCGGGAGTGAGTTACAGACTGGAATCGAATTGAGGGGTTCAGGGTGGTTTATATATAGAATAACAGATACCCGGGAGTGAGTTACAGACTGGAATCTAATCGAGGGGTTCAGGGTGGTTTATATATAGAATAACAGATACCCGGGAGTGAGTTACAGACTGGAATCTAATCGAGGAGTTCGGGGTGGTTTATATATAGAATAACAGATACCCGGGAGTGAGTTACAGACTGGAATCCAATCGAGGGGTCAGGGTGGTTTATATATAGAATAACAGATACCCGGGATTGAGTTACAGACTGGAATCTAATCGTGGGGTTCAGGGTGGTTTATTTTTAGAATAACAGACACCCGGGAGTGAGTTACAGACTGGAATCTAATCGAGGGGTTCAGGGTGGTTTATATATAGAATAACAGATACCCGGGAGTGAGTTACAGACTGGAATCTAATCGAGGGGTTCAGGGTGGTTTATATATAGAATAACAGATACCCGGGAGTGAGTTACAGACTGGAATCTAATTGAGGGGTTCAGGGTGGTTTATATATAGAATAACAGATACCCGGGAGTGAGTTACAGACTGGAATCTAATCGAGGGGTTTGGGGTAGTTTATATACAGAATAACAGATACCCGGGAGTGAGTTACAGACTGGAATCTAATCGAGGGGTTTGGGTGGTTTATATATAGAATAACAGATACCCGGGAGTGAGTTACAGACGGGAATCTAATCGAGGGGTTCAGGGTGGTTTATATACAGAATAACAGATACCCGGGAGTGAGTTACAGACTGGAATCTAATCGAGGGGTTCAGGGTGGTTTATATATAGAATAACAGATACCCGGGAGTGAGTTACAGACTGGAATCTAATGGAGGGTTCGGGGTGGTTTATATATAGAATAACAGACACCCGGGAGTGAGTTACAGACTGGAATCTAATCGAGGGGTTCAGTGTGGTTTATATGTAGAATAACAGATACCCGGGAGTGAGTTACAGACTGGAATCTAATCGAGGGGTTCAGGGTGGTTTATATATAGAATAACAGATACCCGGGAGTGAGTTACAGACTGGAATCTAATTGAGGGGTTCAGGGTAGTTTATATATAGAATAACAGATACCCGGGAGTGAGTTACAGACTGGAATCTAATCGAGGGGTTTGGGGTAGTTTATATACAGAATAACAGATACCCGGGAGTGAGTTACAGACTGGAATCTAATCGAGGGGTTTGGGTGGTTTATATATAGAATAACAGATACCCGGGAGTGAGTTACAGACTGGAATCTAATTGAGGGGTTCAGGGTGGTTTATATATAGAATAACAGATACCCGGGAGTGAGTTACAGACTGGAATCTAATCGAGGGGTTCAGGGTGGTTTATATATAGAATAACAGATACCCGGGAGTGAGTTACAGACTGGAATCTAATGGAGGGTTCGGGGTGGTTTATATATAGAATAACAGACACCCGGGAGTGAGTTACAGACTGGAATCTAATCGAGGGGTTCAGGGTGGTTTATATATAGAATAACAGATACCCGGGAGTGAGTTACAGACTGGAATCTAATTGAGGGGTTCAGGGTGGTTTATATATAGAATAACAGATACCCGGGAGTGAGTTACAGACTGGAATCTAATCGAGGGGTTCAGGGTGGTTTATATATAGAATAACAGATACCCGGGAGTGAGTTACAGACTGGAATCTAATGGAGGGTTCGGGGTGGTTTATATATAGAATAACAGACACCCGGGAGTGAGTTACAGACTGGAATCTAATCGAGGGGTTCAGGGTGGTTTATATATAGAATAACAGATACCCGGGAGTGAGTTACAGACTGGAATCTAATGGAGGGTTCGGGGTGGTTTATATATAGAATAACAGATACCCGGGAGTGAGTTACAGACTGGAATCTAATCGAGGTGTTCGGTGTGGTTTATATATAGAATAACATACACCCGGGAGTGAGTTACAGACTGGAATCTAATCGAGGGGTTCGGGGTGGTTTATATATAGAATAACAGATACCCGGGTGTGAGTTACAGACTGGAATCTAATCGAGGGGTCGGGGTGGTTTATATATAGAATACCAGATACCCGGGAGTGAGTTACAGACTGGAATCTAATCGAGGTGTTCGGTGTGGTTTATATATAGAATAACATACACCCGGGAGTGAGTTACAGACTGGAATCTAATCGAGGGGTTCGGGGTGGTTTATATATAGAATAACAGATACCCGGGAGTGAGTTACAGACTGGAATCTAATCGAGGTGTTCGGTGTGGTTTATATATAGAATAACATACACCCGGGAGTGAGTTACAGACTGGAATCTAATCGAGGGGTCGGGGTGGTTTATATGTAGAATAACAGATACCGGGAGTGAGTTACAGACTGGAATCTAATCGAGGGGTTCGGGGTGGTTTATATATAGAGTAACAGACACCCGGGAGTGAGTTACAGACTGGAATCTAATCGAGGGGTTCGGGGTGGTTTATATAGAGAATAACAGATACCCGGGAGTGAGTTACAGACTGGAATCTAATCGAGGGGTTCAGGGTGGTTTATATATAGAATAACAGATACCCGGGAGTGAGTTACAGACTGGAATCTAATCGAGGGGTTCGGGGTGGTTTATATAGAGAATAACAGATACCCGGGAGTGAGTTACAGACTGGAATCTAATCGAGGGGTTCGGGTTGGTTTATATATAGAATAACAGATACCCGGGAGTGAGTTACAGTCTGGAGTCTAATCGAGGGGTTCGGGGTGGTTTATATATAGAATAACAGATACCCGGGAGTGAGTTACAGACTGGAATCTAATCGTGGGGTTCGGGGTGGTTTATATATAGAATAACAGATACCCGGGAGTGAGTTACTGACTGGAATCTAATCGAGGGGTTCGGGGTGGTTTATATATAGAATAACAGATACCCGGGAGTGAGTTACTGACTGGAATCTAATCGAGGGGTTCGGGGTGGTTTATATATAGAATAACAGATACCCGGGAGTGAGTTACAGACTGGAATCTAATCGAGGGGTCGGGGTGGTTTATATATGGAATAACAGATACCCGGGAGTGAGTTACAGAGTGGAATCTAATCGAGGGGTTCGGGGTGGTTTATATATAGAATAACATATACCCGGGAGTGAGTTACAGACTGGAATCTAATCGAGGGGTCGGGGTGGTTTATATATGGAATAACAGATACCCGGGAGTGAGTTACAGACTGGAATCTAATCGAGGGGTCGGGGTGGTTTATATATGGAATAACAGATACCCGGGAGTGAGATACAGACTGGAATCTAATCGAGGGGTTCGGGGTGGTTTATATATAGAATAACAGATACCCGGGAGTGAGTTACAGACTGGAATCTAATCGAGGGGTTCGGGGTGGTTTATATATAGAATAACAGATACCCGGGAGTGAGTTACAGACTGGAATCTAATCGAGGGGTTCAGGGTGGTTTATATATAGAATAACAGATACCCGGGGGTGTGTTACAGACTGGAATCTAATCGAGGGGTTCAGGGTGGTTTATATATAGAATAACAGATACCCGGGAGTGAGTTACAGACTGGAATCTAATCGAGGGGTTCAGGGTGGTTTATATATAGAATAACAGATACCCGGGAGTGAGTTACAGACTGGAATCTAATCGAGGGGTTCGGGGTGGTTTATATATAGAATAACAGATACCCGGGAGTGAGTTACAGACTGGAATCTAATCGAGGGGTTCAGGGTGGTTTATATATAGAATAACAGATACCCGGGAGTGAGTTACAGACTGGAATCTAATTGAGGGGTTCAGTGTGGTTTTTAAATAGAATAACAGATACCCGGGAGTGAGTTACAGACTGGAATCTAATCGAGGGGTTCGGGGTGGTTTATATATAGAATAACAGATACCCGGGAGTGAGTTACAGACTGGAATCTAATCGAGGGGTTCGGGGTGGTTTATATATAGAATAACAGATACACGGGAGTGAGTTACAGACTGGAATCTAATCGAGGGGTTCGGGGTGGTTTATATATAGAATAACAGATACCCGGGAGTGAGTTACAGACTGGAATCTAATCGAGGGGTTCGGGGTGGTTTATATATAGAATAACAGATACCCGGGAGTGAGTTACAGACTGGAATCTAATCGAGGTTTCAGGGTAGTTTTTAAATAGAATAACAGATACCCGTGAGTGAGTTACAGACTGGAATCTAATCGAGGGGTTCAGGGTGGTTTATATACAGAATAACAGATACCCGGGAGTAAGTTACAGACTGAAATCTCATCTCGGGCTCGGAGTGGTTTATATATAGAATAACAGATACCCGTGAGTGAGTTACAGACTGGAATCTAATCGAGGGGTTCAGGGTTGTTTATATATAGAATAACAGATACCCGGGAGTGAGTTACAGACTGGAATCTAATCGAGGGGTTCGGGGTGGTTTATATATAGAATAACAGATACCCGGGAGTGAGTTACAGACTGGAATCTAATCGAGGTGTTCGGTGTGGTTTATATATAGAATAACATACACCCGGGAGTGAGTTACAGACTGGAATCTAATCGAGGGGTCGGGGTGGTTTATATGTAGAATAACAGATACCGGGAGTGAGTTACAGACTGGAATCTAATCGAGGGGTTCGGGGTGGTTTATATATAGAGTAACAGACACCCGGGAGTGAGTTACAGACTGGAATCTAATCGAGGGGTTCGGGGTGGTTTATATAGAGAATAACAGATACCCGGGAGTGAGTTACAGACTGGAATCTAATCGAGGGGTTCAGGGTGGTTTATATATAGAATAACAGATACCCGGGAGTGAGTTACAGACTGGAATCTAATCGAGGGGTTCGGGGTGGTTTATATAGAGAATAACAGATACCCGGGAGTGAGTTACAGACTGGAATCTAATCGAGGGGTTCGGGTTGGTTTATATATAGAATAACAGATACCCGGGAGTGAGTTACAGTCTGGAGTCTAATCGAGGGGTTCGGGTTGGTTTATATATAGAATAACAGATACCCGGGAGTGAGTTACTGACTGGAATCTAATCGAGGGGTTCGGGGTGGTTTATATATAGAATAACAGATACCCGGGAGTGAGTTACTGACTGGAATCTAATCGAGGGGTTCGGGGTGGTTTATATATAGAATAACAGATACCCGGGAGTGAGTTACAGACTGGAATCTAATCGAGGGGTCGGGGTGGTTTATATATGGAATAACAGATACCCGGGAGTGAGTTACAGAGTGGAATCTAATCGAGGGGTTCGGGGTGGTTTATATATAGAATAACATATACCCGGGAGTGAGTTACAGACTGGAATCTAATCGAGGGGTCGGGGTGGTTTATATATGGAATAACAGATACCCGGGAGTGAGTTACAGACTGGAATCTAATGGAGGGTTCGGGGTGGTTTATATATAGAATAACAGACACCCGGGAGTGAGTTACAGACTGGAATCTAATCGAGGGGTTCAGGGTGGTTTATATATAGAATAACAGATACCCGGGAGTGAGTTACAGACTGGAATCTAATGGAGGGTTCGGGGTGGTTTATATATAGAATAACAGATACCCGGGAGTGAGTTACAGACTGGAATCTAATCGAGGGGTCGGGGTGGTTTATATATAGAATAACAGATACCCGGGAGTGAGTTACAGACTGGAATCTAATCGAGGTGTTCGGTGTGGTTTATATATAGAATAACATACACCCGGGAGTGAGTTACAGACTGGAATCTAATCGAGGGGTTCGGGGTGGTTTATATATAGAATAACAGATACCCGGGTGTGAGTTACAGACTGGAATCTAATCGAGGGGTCGGGGTGGTTTATATATAGAATACCAGATACCCGGGAGTGAGTTACAGACTGGAATCTAATCGAGGTGTTCGGTGTGGTTTATATATAGAATAACATACACCCGGGAGTGAGTTACAGACTGGAATCTAATCGAGGGGTTCGGGGTGGTTTATATATAGAATAACAGATACCCGGGAGTGAGTTACAGACTGGAATCTAATCGAGGTGTTCGGTGTGGTTTATATATAGAATAACATACACCCGGGAGTGAGTTACAGACTGGAATCTAATCGAGGGGTCGGGGTGGTTTATATCTAGAATAACAGATACCGGGAGTGAGTTACAGACTGGAATCTAATCGAGGGGTTCGGGGTGGTTTATATATAGAGTAACAGACACCCGGGAGTGAGTTACAGACTGGAATCTAATCGAGGGGTTCAGGGTGGTTTATATATAGAATAACAGATACCCGGGAGTGAGTTACAGACTGGAATCTAATCGAGGGGTTCGGGGTGGTTTATATAGAGAATAACAGATACCCGGGAGTGAGTTACAGACTGGAATCTAATCGAGGGGTTCAGGGTGGTTTATATATAGAATAACAGATACCCGAGAGTGAGTTACACACTGGAATCTAATCGAGGGGTTCAGGGTGGTTTATATATAGAATAACAGATACCCGGGAGTGAGTTACAGATTGGAATCTAATCGAGGGGTTCGGGGTGGTTTATATAGAGAATAACAGATACCCGGGAGTGAGTTACAGACTGGAATCTAATCGAGGGGTTCAGGGTGGTTTATATATAGAATAACAGATACCCGGGAGTGAGTTACAGTCTGGAGTCTAATCGAGGGGTTCGGGGTGGTTTATATATAGAATAACAGATACCCGGGAGTGAGTTACTGACTGGAATCTAATCGAGGGGTTCGGGGTGGTTTATATATAGAATAACAGATACCCGGGAGTGAGTTACTGACTGGAATCTAATCGAGGGGTTCGGGGTGGTTTATATATAGAATAACAGATACCCGGGAGTGAGTTACAGACTGGAATCTAATCGAGGGGTCGGGGTGGTTTATATATGGAATAACAGATACCCGGGAGTGAGTTACAGAGTGGAATCTAATCGAGGGGTTCGGGGTGGTTTATATATAGAATAACATATACCCGGGAGTGAGTTACAGACTGGAATCTAATCGAGGGGTCGGGGTGGTTTATATATGGAATAACAGATACCCGGGAGTGAGTTACAGACTGGAATCTAATCGAGGGGTCGGGGTGGTTTATATATGGAATAACAGATACCCGGGAGTGAGTTACAGACTGGAATCTAATCGAGGGGTTCGGGGTGGTTTATATATAGAATAACAGATACCCGGGAGTGAGTTACAGACTGGAATCTAATCGAGGGGTTCGGGGTGGTTTATATATAGAATAACAGATACCCGGGAGTGAGTTACAGACTGGAATCTAATCAAGGAGTTCGGGGTGGTTTATATAGAGAATAACAGATACCCGGGAGTGAGTTACAGACTGGAATCTAATCGAGGGGTTCGGGGTGGTTTATATATAGAATAACAGATACCCGGGAGTGAGTTACAGACTGGAATCTAATCGAGGAGTTCGGGGTGGTTTATATAGAGAATAACAGATACCCGGGAGTGAGTTACAGACTGGAATCCAATCGAGGGGTCGGGGTGGTTTATATATAGAATAACAGATACCCGGGAGTGAGTTACAGACTGGAATCTAATCGTGGGGTTCAGGGTGGTTTATTTTTAGAATAACAGACACCCGGGAGTGAGTTACAGACTGGAATCTAATCGAGGGGTTCAGGGTGGTTTATATATAGAATAACAGATACCCGGGAGTGAGTTACAGACTGGAATCTAATCGAGGGGTTCAGGGTGGTTTATATATAGAATAACAGATACCCGGGAGTGAGTTACAGACTGGAATCTAATTGAGGGGTTCAGGGTGGTTTATATATAGAATAACAGATACCCGGGAGTGAGTTACAGACTGGAATCTAATCGAGGGGTTTGGGGTAGTTTATATACAGAATAACAGATACCCGGGAGTGAGTTACAGACTGGAATCTAATCGAGGGGTTTGGGTGGTTTATATATAGAATAACAGATACCCGGGAGTGAGTTACAGACTGGAATCGAATTGAGGGGTTCAGGGTGGTTTATATATAGAATAACAGATACCCGGGAGTGAGTTACAGACTGGAATCTAATCGAGGGGTTCAGGGTGGTTTATATATAGAATAACAGATACCCGGGAGTGAGTTACAGACTGGAATCTAATCGAGGAGTTCGGGGTGGTTTATATATAGAATAACAGATACCCGGGAGTGAGTTACAGACTGGAATCCAATCGAGGGGTCAGGGTGGTTTATATATAGAATAACAGATACCCGGGATTGAGTTACAGACTGGAATCTAATCGTGGGGTTCAGGGTGGTTTATTTTTAGAATAACAGACACCCGGGAGTGAGTTACAGACTGGAATCTAATCGAGGGGTTCAGGGTGGTTTATATATAGAATAACAGATACCCGGGAGTGAGTTACAGACTGGAATCTAATCGAGGGGTTCAGGGTGGTTTATATATAGAATAACAGATACCCGGGAGTGAGTTACAGACTGGAATCTAATTGAGGGGTTCAGGGTGGTTTATATATAGAATAACAGATACCCGGGAGTGAGTTACAGACTGGAATCTAATGGAGGGTTCGGGGTGGTTTATATATAGAATAACAGACACCCGGGAGTGAGTTACAGACTGGAATCTAATCGAGGGGTTCAGTGTGGTTTATATGTAGAATAACAGATACCCGGGAGTGAGTTACAGACTGGAATCTAATCGAGGGGTTCAGGGTGGTTTATATATAGAATAACAGATACCCGGGAGTGAGTTACAGACTGGAATCTAATTGAGGGGTTCAGGGTAGTTTATATATAGAATAACAGATACCCGGGAGTGAGTTACAGACTGGAATCTAATCGAGGGGTTTGGGGTAGTTTATATACAGAATAACAGATACCCGGGAGTGAGTTACAGACTGGAATCTAATCGAGGGGTTTGGGTGGTTTATATATAGAATAACAGATACCCGGGAGTGAGTTACAGACTGGAATCTAATTGAGGGGTTCAGGGTGGTTTATATATAGAATAACAGATACCCGGGAGTGAGTTACAGACTGGAATCTAATCGAGGGGTTCAGGGTGGTTTATATATAGAATAACAGATACCCGGGAGTGAGTTACAGACTGGAATCTAATGGAGGGTTCGGGGTGGTTTATATATAGAATAACAGACACCCGGGAGTGAGTTACAGACTGGAATCTAATCGAGGGGTTCAGGGTGGTTTATATATAGAATAACAGATACCCGGGAGTGAGTTACAGACTGGAATCTAATTGAGGGGTTCAGGGTGGTTTATATATAGAATAACAGATACCCGGGAGTGAGTTACAGACTGGAATCTAATCGAGGGGTTCAGGGTGGTTTATATATAGAATAACAGATACCCGGGAGTGAGTTACAGACTGGAATCTAATGGAGGGTTCGGGGTGGTTTATATATAGAATAACAGACACCCGGGAGTGAGTTACAGACTGGAATCTAATCGAGGGGTTCAGGGTGGTTTATATATAGAATAACAGATACCCGGGAGTGAGTTACAGACTGGAATCTAATGGAGGGTTCGGGGTGGTTTATATATAGAATAACAGATACCCGGGAGTGAGTTACAGACTGGAATCTAATCGAGGTGTTCGGTGTGGTTTATATATAGAATAACATACACCCGGGAGTGAGTTACAGACTGGAATCTAATCGAGGGGTTCGGGGTGGTTTATATATAGAATAACAGATACCCGGGTGTGAGTTACAGACTGGAATCTAATCGAGGGGTCGGGGTGGTTTATATATAGAATACCAGATACCCGGGAGTGAGTTACAGACTGGAATCTAATCGAGGTGTTCGGTGTGGTTTATATATAGAATAACATACACCCGGGAGTGAGTTACAGACTGGAATCTAATCGAGGGGTTCGGGGTGGTTTATATATAGAATAACAGATACCCGGGAGTGAGTTACAGACTGGAATCTAATCGAGGTGTTCGGTGTGGTTTATATATAGAATAACATACACCCGGGAGTGAGTTACAGACTGGAATCTAATCGAGGGGTCGGGGTGGTTTATATGTAGAATAACAGATACCGGGAGTGAGTTACAGACTGGAATCTAATCGAGGGGTTCGGGGTGGTTTATATATAGAGTAACAGACACCCGGGAGTGAGTTACAGACTGGAATCTAATCGAGGGGTTCGGGGTGGTTTATATAGAGAATAACAGATACCCGGGAGTGAGTTACAGACTGGAATCTAATCGAGGGGTTCAGGGTGGTTTATATATAGAATAACAGATACCCGGGAGTGAGTTACAGACTGGAATCTAATCGAGGGGTTCGGGGTGGTTTATATAGAGAATAACAGATACCCGGGAGTGAGTTACAGACTGGAATCTAATCGAGGGGTTCGGGTTGGTTTATATATAGAATAACAGATACCCGGGAGTGAGTTACAGTCTGGAGTCTAATCGAGGGGTTCGGGGTGGTTTATATATAGAATAACAGATACCCGGGAGTGAGTTACTGACTGGAATCTAATCGAGGGGTTCGGGGTGGTTTATATATAGAATAACAGATACCCGGGAGTGAGTTACTGACTGGAATCTAATCGAGGGGTTCGGGGTGGTTTATATATAGAATAACAGATACCCGGGAGTGAGTTACAGACTGGAATCTAATCGAGGGGTCGGGGTGGTTTATATATGGAATAACAGATACCCGGGAGTGAGTTACAGAGTGGAATCTAATCGAGGGGTTCGGGGTGGTTTATATATAGAATAACATATACCCGGGAGTGAGTTACAGACTGGAATCTAATTGAGGGGTTCAGTGTGGTTTTTAAATAGAATAACAGATACCCGGGAGTGAGTTACAGACTGGAATCTAATCGAGGGGTTCGGGGTGGTTTATATATAGAATAACAGATACCCGGGAGTGAGTTACAGACTGGAATCTAATTGAGGGGTTCAGTGTGGTTTTTAAATAGAATAACAGATACCCGGGAGTGAGTTACAGACTGGAATCTAATCGAGGGGTTCGGGGTGGTTTATATATAGAATAACAGATACCCGGGAGTGAGTTACAGACTGGAATCTAATCGAGGGGTTCGGGGTGGTTTATATATAGAATAACAGATACACGGGAGTGAGTTACAGACTGGAATCTAATCGAGGGGTTCGGGGTGGTTTATATATAGAATAACAGATACCCGGGAGTGAGTTACAGACTGGAATCTAATCGAGGGGTTCGGGGTGGTTTATATATAGAATAACAGATACCCGGGAGTGAGTTACAGACTGGAATCTAATCGAGGTTTCAGGGTAGTTTTTAAATAGAATAACAGATACCCGTGAGTGAGTTACAGACTGGAATCTAATCGAGGGGTTCAGGGTGGTTTATATACAGAATAACAGATACCCGGGAGTAAGTTACAGACTGAAATCTCATCTCGGGCTCGGAGTGGTTTATATATAGAATAACAGATACCCGTGAGTGAGTTACAGACTGGAATCTAATCGAGGGGTTCAGGGTTGTTTATATATAGAATAACAGATACCCGGGAGTGAGTTACAGACTGGAATCTAATCGAGGGGTTTGGGGTAGTTTATATACAGAATAACAGATACCCGGGAGTGAGTTACAGACTGGAATCTAATCGAGGGGTTTGGGTGGTTTATATATAGAATAACAGATACCCGGGAGTGAGTTACAGACGGGAATCTAATCGAGGGGTTCAGGGTGGTTTATATACAGAATAACAGATACCCGGGAGTGAGTTACAGACTGGAATCTAATCGAGGGGTTCAGGGTGGTTTATATATAGAATAACAGATACCCGGGAGTGAGTTACAGACTGGAATCTAATGGAGGGTTCGGGGTGGTTTATATATAGAATAACAGACACCCGGGAGTGAGTTACAGACTGGAATCTAATCGAGGGGTTCAGTGTGGTTTATATGTAGAATAACAGATACCCGGGAGTGAGTTACAGACTGGAATCTAATCGAGGGGTTCAGGGTGGTTTATATATAGAATAACAGATACCCGGGAGTGAGTTACAGACTGGAATCTAATTGAGGGGTTCAGGGTAGTTTATATATAGAATAACAGATACCCGGGAGTGAGTTACAGACTGGAATCTAATCGAGGGGTTTGGGGTAGTTTATATACAGAATAACAGATACCCGGGAGTGAGTTACAGACTGGAATCTAATCGAGGGGTTTGGGTGGTTTATATATAGAATAACAGATACCCGGGAGTGAGTTACAGACGGGAATCTAATCGAGGGGTTCAGGGTGGTTTATATACAGAATAACAGATACCCGGGAGTGAGTTACAGACTGGAATCTAATCGAGGGGTTCAGGGTGGTTTATATATAGAATAACAGATACCCGGGAGTGAGTTACAGACTGGAATCCAATCGAGGGGTCGGGGTGGTTTATATATAGAATAACAGATACCCGGGAGTGAGTTACAGACTGGAATCTAATCGTGGGGTTCAGGGTGGTTTATTTTTAGAATAACAGACACCCGGGAGTGAGTTACAGACTGGAATCTAATCGAGGGGTTCAGGGTGGTTTATATATAGAATAACAGATACCCGGGAGTGAGTTACAGACTGGAATCTAATCGAGGGGTTCAGGGTGGTTTATATATAGAATAACAGATACCCGGGAGTGAGTTACAGACTGGAATCTAATTGAGGGGTTCAGGGTGGTTTATATATAGAATAACAGATACCCGGGAGTGAGTTACAGACTGGAATCTAATCGAGGGGTTTGGGGTAGTTTATATACAGAATAACAGATACCCGGGAGTGAGTTACAGACTGGAATCTAATCGAGGGGTTTGGGTGGTTTATATATAGAATAACAGATACCCGGGAGTGAGTTACAGACTGGAATCGAATTGAGGGGTTCAGGGTGGTTTATATATAGAATAACAGATACCCGGGAGTGAGTTACAGACTGGAATCTAATCGAGGGGTTCAGGGTGGTTTATATATAGAATAACAGATACCCGGGAGTGAGTTACAGACTGGAATCTAATCGAGGAGTTCGGGGTGGTTTATATATAGAATAACAGATACCCGGGAGTGAGTTACAGACTGGAATCCAATCGAGGGGTCAGGGTGGTTTATATATAGAATAACAGATACCCGGGATTGAGTTACAGACTGGAATCTAATCGTGGGGTTCAGGGTGGTTTATTTTTAGAATAACAGACACCCGGGAGTGAGTTACAGACTGGAATCTAATCGAGGGGTTCAGGGTGGTTTATATATAGAATAACAGATACCCGGGAGTGAGTTACAGACTGGAATCTAATCGAGGGGTTCAGGGTGGTTTATATATAGAATAACAGATACCCGGGAGTGAGTTACAGACTGGAATCTAATTGAGGGGTTCAGGGTGGTTTATATATAGAATAACAGATACCCGGGAGTGAGTTACAGACTGGAATCTAATCGAGGGGTTTGGGGTAGTTTATATACAGAATAACAGATACCCGGGAGTGAGTTACAGACTGGAATCTAATCGAGGGGTTTGGGTGGTTTATATATAGAATAACAGATACCCGGGAGTGAGTTACAGACGGGAATCTAATCGAGGGGTTCAGGGTGGTTTATATACAGAATAACAGATACCCGGGAGTGAGTTACAGACTGGAATCTAATCGAGGGGTTCAGGGTGGTTTATATATAGAATAACAGATACCCGGGAGTGAGTTACAGACTGGAATCTAATGGAGGGTTCGGGGTGGTTTATATATAGAATAACAGACACCCGGGAGTGAGTTACAGACTGGAATCTAATCGAGGGGTTCAGTGTGGTTTATATGTAGAATAACAGATACCCGGGAGTGAGTTACAGACTGGAATCTAATCGAGGGGTTCAGGGTGGTTTATATATAGAATAACAGATACCCGGGAGTGAGTTACAGACTGGAATCTAATTGAGGGGTTCAGGGTAGTTTATATATAGAATAACAGATACCCGGGAGTGAGTTACAGACTGGAATCTAATCGAGGGGTTTGGGGTAGTTTATATACAGAATAACAGATACCCGGGAGTGAGTTACAGACTGGAATTTAATCGAGGGGTTTGGGTGGTTTATATATAGAATAACAGATACCCGGGAGTGAGTTACAGACTGGAATCTAATTGAGGGGTTCAGGGTGGTTTATATATAGAATAACAGATACCCGGGAGTGAGTTACAGACTGGAATCTAATCGAGGGATTCAGGGTGGTTTATATATAGAATAACAGATACCCGGGAGTGAGTTACAGACTGGAATCTAATGGAGGGTTCGGGGTGGTTTATATATAGAATAACAGACACCCGGGAGTGAGTTACAGACTGGAATCTAATCGAGGGGTTCAGGGTGGTTTATATATAGAATAACAGATACCCGGGAGTGAGTTACAGACTGGAATCTAATTGAGGGGTTCAGGGTGGTTTATATATAGAATAACAGATACCCGGGAGTGAGTTACAGACTGGAATCTAATCGAGGGGTTCAGGGTGGTTTATATATAGAATAACAGATACCCGGGAGTGAGTTACAGACTGGAATCTAATGGAGGGTTCGGGGTGGTTTATATATAGAATAACAGACACCCGGGAGTGAGTTACAGACTGGAATCTAATCGAGGGGTTCAGGGTGGTTTATATATAGAATAACAGATACCCGGGAGTGAGTTACAGACTGGAATCTAATGGAGGGTTCGGGGTGGTTTATATATAGAATAACAGATACCCGGGAGTGAGTTACAGACTGGAATCTAATCGAGGTGTTCGGTGTGGTTTATATATAGAATAACATACACCCGGGAGTGAGTTACAGACTGGAATCTAATCGAGGGGTTCGGGGTGGTTTATATATAGAATAACAGATACCCGGGTGTGAGTTACAGACTGGAATCTAATCGAGGGGTCGGGGTGGTTTATATATAGAATACCAGATACCCGGGAGTGAGTTACAGACTGGAATCTAATCGAGGTGTTCGGTGTGGTTTATATATAGAATAACATACACCCGGGAGTGAGTTACAGACTGGAATCTAATCGAGGGGTTCGGGGTGGTTTATATATAGAATAACAGATACCCGGGAGTGAGTTACAGACTGGAATCTAATCGAGGTGTTCGGTGTGGTTTATATATAGAATAACATACACCCGGGAGTGAGTTACAGACTGGAATCTAATCGAGGGGTCGGGGTGGTTTATATGTAGAATAACAGATACCGGGAGTGAGTTACAGACTGGAATCTAATCGAGGGGTTCGGGGTGGTTTATATATAGAGTAACAGACACCCGGGAGTGAGTTACAGGCTGGAATCTAATCGAGGGGTTCAGGGTGGTTTATATGTAGAATAACAGATACCCGGGAGTGAGTTACAGACTGGAATCTAATCGAGGGGTTCGGGGTGGTTTATATAGAGAATAACAGATACCCGGGAGTGAGTTACAGACTGGAATCTAATCGAGGGGTTCAGGGTGGTTTATATATAGAATAACAGATACCCGGGAGTGAGTTACAGACTGGAATCTAATCGAGGGGTTCGGGGTGGTTTATATAGAGAATAACAGATACCCGGGAGTGAGTTACAGACTGGAATCTAATCGAGGGGTTCGGGTTGGTTTATATATAGAATAACAGATACCCGGGAGTGAGTTACAGTCTGGAGTCTAATCGAGGGGTTCGGGGTGGTTTATATATAGAATAACAGATACCCGGGAGTGAGTTACTGACTGGAATCTAATCGAGGGGTTCGGGGTGGTTTATATATAGAATAACAGATACCCGGGAGTGAGTTACTGACTGGAATCTAATCGAGGGGTTCGGGGTGGTTTATATATAGAATAACAGATACCCGGGAGTGAGTTACAGACTGGAATCTAATCGAGGGGTCGGGGTGGTTTATATATGGAATAACAGATACCCGGGAGTGAGTTACAGAGTGGAATCTAATCGAGGGGTTCGGGGTGGTTTATATATAGAATAACATATACCCGGGAGTGAGTTACAGACTGGAATCTAATCGAGGGGTCGGGGTGGTTTATATATGGAATAACAGATACCCGGGAGTGAGTTACAGACTGGAATCTAATCGAGGGGTCGGGGTGGTTTATATATGGAATAACAGATACCCGGGAGTGAGTTACAGACTGGAATCTAATCGAGGGGTTCGGGGTGGTTTATATATAGAATAACAGATACCCGGGAGTGAGTTACAGACTGGAATCTAATCGAGGGGTTCGGGGTGGTTTATATATAGAATAACAGATACCCGGGAGTGAGTTACAGACTGGAATCTAATCGAGGGGTTCAGGGTGGTTTATATATAGAATAACAGATACCCGGGGGTGTGTTACAGACTGGAATCTAATCGAGGGGTTCAGGGTGGTTTATATATAGAATAACAGATACCCGGGAGTGAGTTACAGACTGGAATCTAATCGAGGGGTTCAGGGTGGTTTATATATAGAATAACAGATACCCGGGAGTGAGTTACAGACTGGAATCTAATCGAGGGGTTCGGGGTGGTTTATATATAGAATAACAGATACCCGGGAGTGAGTTACAGACTGGAATCTAATCGAGGGGTTCAGGGTGGTTTATATATAGAATAACAGATACCCGGGAGTGAGTTACAGACTGGAATCTAATTGAGGGGTTCAGTGTGGTTTTTAAATAGAATAACAGATACCCGGGAGTGAGTTACAGACTGGAATCTAATCGAGGGGTTCGGGGTGGTTTATATATAGAATAACAGATACCCGGGAGTGAGTTACAGACTGGAATCTAATCGAGGGGTTCGGGGTGGTTTATATATAGAATAACAGATACACGGGAGTGAGTTACAGACTGGAATCTAATCGAGGGGTTCGGGGTGGTTTATATATAGAATAACAGATACCCGGGAGTGAGTTACAGACTGGAATCTAATCGAGGGGTTCGGGGTGGTTTATATATAGAATAACAGATACCCGGGAGTGAGTTACAGACTGGAATCTAATCGAGGTTTCAGGGTAGTTTTTAAATAGAATAACAGATACCCGTGAGTGAGTTACAGACTGGAATCTAATCGAGGGGTTCAGGGTGGTTTATATACAGAATAACAGATACCCGGGAGTAAGTTACAGACTGAAATCTCATCTCGGGCTCGGAGTGGTTTATATATAGAATAACAGATACCCGTGAGTGAGTTACAGACTGGAATCTAATCGAGGGGTTCAGGGTTGTTTATATATAGAATAACAGATACCCGGGAGTGAGTTACAGACTGGAATCTAATCGAGGGGTTCGGGGTGGTTTATATATAGAATAACAGATACCCGGGAGTGAGTTACAGACTGGAATCTAATCGAGGTGTTCGGTGTGGTTTATATATAGAATAACAGATACCGGGAGTGAGTTACAGACTGGAATCTAATCGAGGGGTTCGGGGTGGTTTATATATAGAGTAACAGACACCCGGGAGTGAGTTACAGACTGGAATCTAATCGAGGGGTTCGGGGTGGTTTATATAGAGAATAACAGATACCCGGGAGTGAGTTACAGACTGGAATCTAATCGAGGGGTTCAGGGTGGTTTATATATAGAATAACAGATACCCGGGAGTGAGTTACAGACTGGAATCTAATCGAGGGGTTCGGGGTGGTTTATATAGAGAATAACAGATACCCGGGAGTGAGTTACAGACTGGAATCTAATCGAGGGGTTCGGGTTGGTTTATATATAGAATAACAGATACCCGGGAGTGAGTTACAGTCTGGAGTCTAATCGAGGGGTTCGGGGTGGTTTATATATAGAATAACAGATACCCGGGAGTGAGTTACTGACTGGAATCTAATCGAGGGGTTCGGGGTGGTTTATATATAGAATAACAGATACCCGGGAGTGAGTTACTGACTGGAATCTAATCGAGGGGTTCGGGGTGGTTTATATATAGAATAACAGATACCCGGGAGTGAGTTACAGACTGGAATCTAATCGAGGGGTCGGGGTGGTTTATATATGGAATAACAGATACCCGGGAGTGAGTTACAGAGTGGAATCTAATCGAGGGGTTCGGGGTGGTTTATATATAGAATAACATATACCCGGGAGTGAGTTACAGACTGGAATCTAATCGAGGGGTCGGGGTGGTTTATATATGGAATAACAGATACCCGGGAGTGAGTTACAGACTGGAATCTAATCGAGGGGTCGGGGTGGTTTATATATGGAATAACAGATACCCGGGAGTGAGTTACAGACTGGAATCTAATCGAGGGGTTCGGGGTGGTTTATATATAGAATAACAGATACCCGGGAGTGAGTTACAGACTGGAATCTAATCGAGGGGTTCGGGGTGGTTTATATATAGAATAACAGATACCCGGGAGTGAGTTACAGACTGGAATCTAATCGAGGGGTTCAGGGTGGTTTATATATAGAATAACAGATACCCGGGGGTGTGTTACAGACTGGAATCTAATCGAGGGGTTCAGGGTGGTTTATATATAGAATAACAGATACCCGGGAGTGAGTTACAGACTGGAATCTAATCGAGGGGTTCAGGGTGGTTTATATATAGAATAACAGATACCCGGGAGTGAGTTACAGACTGGAATCTAATCGAGGGGTTCGGGGTGGTTTATATATAGAATAACAGATACCCGGGAGTGAGTTACAGACTGGAATCTAATCGAGGGGTTCAGGGTGGTTTATATATAGAATAACAGATACCCAGGAGTGAGTTACAGACTGGAATCTAATTGAGGGGTTCAGTGTGGTTTTTAAATAGAATAACAGATACCCGGGAGTGAGTTACAGACTGGAATCTAATCGAGGGGTTCGGGGTGGTTTATATATAGAATAACAGATACCCGGGAGTGAGTTACAGACTGGAATCTAATCGAGGGGTTCGGGGTGGTTTATATATAGAATAACAGATACACGGGAGTGAGTTACAGACTGGAATCTAATCGAGGGGTTCGGGGTGGTTTATTTATAGAATAACAGATACCCGGGAGTGAGTTACAGACTGGAATCTAATCGAGGGGTTCGGGGTGGTTTATATATAGAATAACAGATACCCGGGAGTGAGTTACAGACTGGAATCTAATCGAGGTTTCAGGGTAGTTTTTAAATAGAATAACAGATACCCGTGAGTGAGTTACAGACTGGAATCTAATCGAGGGGTTCAGGGTGGTTTATATACAGAATAACAGATACCCGGGAGTAAGTTACAGACTGAAATCTCATCTCGGGCTCGGAGTGGTTTATATATAGAATAACAGATACCCGTGAGTGAGTTACAGACTGGAATCTAATCGAGGGGTTCAGGGTTGTTTATATATAGAATAACAGATACCCGGGAGTGAGTTACAGACTGGAATCTAATCGAGGGGTTCAGGGTGGTTATATATAGAATAACAGATACCCGGGAGTGAGTTACAGACTGGAATCTAATCGAGGGGTTCAGGGTGGTATATATATAGAATAACAGATACCCGGGGGTGAGTTACAGACTGGAATCTAATCGAGGGGTTCGGGGTGGTTTATATATAGAATGACAGATACCCGGGAGTGAGTTACAGACTGGAATCTAATCGAGGTGTTCAGGGTGGTTTATATATAGAATAACAGATACCCGGGAGTGAGTTACAGACTGGAATCTAATCGAGGGGTTCAGGGTGGTTTATATATAGAATAACAGATACACGGGTGTGAGTTACAGACTGGAATCTAATCGAGGGGTTCAGGGTGGTTTATATATAGAATAACAGATACCCGGGAGTGAGTTGCAGTCTGGAATCTAATTGAGGGGTCAGGGTGGTTTATATATAGAATAACAGATACCCGGGAGTGAGTTACAGACTGGAATCTAATCGAGGTGTTCAGGGTGGTTTATATATAGAATAACAGATACCCGGGAGTGAGTTACAGACTGGAATCTAATCGAGGGGTTCGGGGTGGTTTATATATTGAATAACAGATACCCGGGAGTGAGTTACAGACTGGAATCTAATCGAGGGGTTCGGGGTGGTTTATATATAGAATAACAGATACCCGGGGGTGAGTTACAGACTGGAATCTAATCGAGGTGTTCAGGGTGGTTTATATATAGAATAACAGATACCCGGGAGTGAGTTACAGACTGGAATCTAATCGAGGGGTTCGGGGTGGTTTATATATTGAATAACAGATACCCGGGAGTGAGTTACAGACTGGAATCTAATCGAGGGGTTCGGGGTGGTTTATATATAGAATAACAGATACCCGGGGGTGAGTTACAGACTGGAATCTAATCGAGGGGTTCAGGGTGGTTTATATATAGAATAACAGATACCCGGGAGGGAGTTACACACTGGATTGATTAAGAGACTCGCTCTTTCAATGCTTCTCTCTCTCTCACTGCTTCTCTGTCTCTCTCTCTCCCTCCCTCGCTCTCTTTTTCACCGCTTCTCCGTCTCCGTCTCTCTCACCCTCCCTCTCTCTCTCTTTTTCACTGTTTCTCCGTCTCGGTCTCTCTCTCTCCCTCTCTCTCTTTTTCACTGCTTCTCTGCCTCTCTCTCTCTTTTTCACTGCTTCTCCGTCTCTGTCTCTCTCTCTCCCTCTCTCTTTTTCACTGCTTCTCCGTCTCTGTCTCTCTCTCTCCCTCTCTCTTTTTCACTGCTTCTTCGTCTCTGTCTCTCTCTCTCTCCCTCTCTCTCTTTTTCACTGTTTCTCCTTCTCTGTCTCTCTCTCTCTTTTTCACTGCTTCTCCGTCTCTGTCTCTCTCTCTCCCTCTCTCTATCTTTCACTGCTTCTCTCTCTCCCGATGACCTAATGTGTTGAAAGCCTTTCTCTCTCACCCACAGCCGGTTAAAGCTGCAGGAAGGGTTGGACCTGTACAGGCTGCAGGCTGGCTGGGTTATTTGAAAAACAGCTTTTAAAATTTGATAATTGGAGAACTCTAATCATACCTCGGCGAGGCTGATAATTGCAAGTACTGACTGAATGCACCTGCCAGAACATCCAATCCAGCTGGTGGTTTTCAACACTCCACTCCCTGAGAAGATAGCCGACTACAAAGACTTCAACATCAGCAATAGCAACACATCTCTCTTCCTTCCCTATTTTAATCCCTATCATTTTACCCCTTTCCATTCCTCTGTGTGCTCTTGTGGGAGTTTGGGTAGAGGGTGGGACTGTCAAAGGGGAATGCAATAGATCAGCAGACCATTATTCTAGTTTAATTTTTGCATGTTTTAACTCTTTTCTGGTTATAAATAAATAGTTATGTTTTTACTTACAAATCTGGTGAATGAAATGAAACTCGCTTATTGTCACAGGTAGGCTTCAAATGAAGTTACTGTGAAAAGCCGCTAGTCGCCACATTCCGGCTCCTGTTCGGGGAGGCTGGTACGGGAATTAAACCGTGCTGCTGGCCTGCCTTGGTCTGCTTTCAAAGCCAGCGATTTAGCCCTGTGCTAAACCAGCCCCCTAGTGGTTGTAAGTCATTGGACTAGCCAGGGCCAAAGATCTCGAAAGCTTCATAAGAATTATTGATTAATTCACTTCTGTTGCAACTCAGGTCAAGGAGGCTGGGATTGGCCACGGACTAGTCCAGTATGCCCTAGTTAATGGGGGGAGGGGGGGGGGGGGTATTCTGATTTAAGGGGGAGTTATTCTGATTTAAGGGGGAGTTATTCTGATATATGGGGGAGGCTGATTCTGGTCTATAGGCGGTTATTCTGCTTTAAGCGGAGGTTACCTTGTTGTGTGATATACCAGCCGAACATCTGTATCCAGTCTCTGTCTCCACAGCTGCCCGCATCTCCTCCACGATCAGTGCTCCAGCTGTGAGCTGGAGTTCTGGACTGTTCTGATCGCAGTCAGGGGGAAGGGAATCTAACCATGCCTCGATTCCAGCTCTCCGCCCCTCTTCTGTAAGAACAAACATAACCAGACTGCCCGTTAATAAAGTGAGTTCGTAAAGGTCCCATGGAGAGTGAGTTAATAGTTGAATAATGAGGAAATGGCGGATGAGATGACCAGATATTTTGCTCCGATCTTCACGACAGATATAAAAACACTCCAGAAATGGCTGACCTTGCACACTGCGCACCCCCCCCCTTCTTCCAGGGTACAAACCTTTCAGAGTGGCTGGGTCTCCAGACTGCTGTGCCTGGCCATTCTGGGAGAAGCCCTCCACAAAGGTGGTTTTCAGCAGCCCTGTATCAACCCGCTGCCCTTCCATCTGCCTGGCGCGCTGCCGGGCTGCAGCGGTTAGATCCACGTAGGCTTCGTCGATGCTGGCCCGCTCGATCACCGCAAACCGAGACATCACCGCAATCACCTGCACGCTGGCCTCCCGGTACCTGCCCGCGGTGGGGAGACAAAAGACAGGAGATTAATGGACCAGAGGAATGCAGCCATCATTCAAAAAAACTTCCGCAGCATCAACCTGCATTTGTAAAACACCTCGAAAAGGAATGGGGAGGGAGCTAGCGAGAAGCGTGAAAAAGACAGCGAGAGTTTCAAAGAACAATCCAGCACAGGAACAGGCCCTTCGGCCCTCCAAGCCTGTACCGGTCAGGATACCACCCTTTGCCAAAACCCTCAGCACTTCCTTGTGCCGTATCCCTCTATACCCGTCCTATCCATGTGTTTGTCAAGATGCCTTTTGAACACCGTTAATGTATCTGCTTCCACAACCTCCCCTGGCAACGCGTTCCAGACACTCACCACCCTCTGTGTAAAAAACCTGCCTCGCACATCTCCTCAAATTTTGACCCACAGACCTGAAACCTATGCCCCCTGGTGACTGACCCTCCACCCTGGGAAAGAGTGCCTGCCCATCCACTCTATCCATGCCCCTCATAATCTTGTCGACCTCTATCAGGTCGCCCCTCAACCCCCGTCTTTCTAATGAAAACAGTCTGAGTCTATTCAGCCTCTCCGCATAGCTAACACCCTCCAGACCAGGCAACATCCTGGTAAACCTCCTCTGCACCCTCTCCAAAGCCTCCACATCCTTCTGGTAGTGTGGCGACCAGAATTGTGCGCAATATTCCAAGTGCAGTCTTACCAAGGTTCTATACATCCACAGAATGACTTGTCAGTTTTTATACTCAGTGCCCCGTCCAATGAAGGCAAGCATTCCGTCTGCTTTCGCGACTACCTTGTCCACTTGTGTTACCAGTTTCAAAGATCTGTGGACCTCCACACCCAGATCTCTCTGACTTTGTGTTTCCGAAGAGTTTTACCATTTACGGTATATTTCCCCTCTATGTTAGACCTACCAAAATGCATTACCTCACATTTGTCCGGATTAAACTCCATTTGCCATTTCTCTGCCCAAGTCTCCAACCTATCTGTGTCCTGCTGTATCCTCTGACAATCCTCAACACGATCTGCCACTCCACCAACCTTAGTGTCATCCGCAAACTTACTAATCCGACCGGCTACATTCTCCTCCAAATCGTTTGTGTACACCACAAACAACAGAGATCCCAGCACAGATCCCTGTGGAACACCACTAGTCACAACCTTCCATTCACAACATTGAAAGGTTCCATCTGTCGTGGGGAAGGTGTTAGAATTGATCATTAAGGGGGTTATAGCTGGGCACTGAGAGAAACACAAGGTAATCTGGAGAATCATGAATATTACCATGAATAGAAGACTGGCTGACTGGCAGGAAACAGAGTATGTAGAAGTGGGTCTTACCCTGATTGGCGAGGAGTGGAGTCCTGTGGGGGTTTGTGCTGGGCCTCAACATTTCACAATTGACATCAACGACTCGGATGAGGGGAGCGAAGGTACGGCAGCTAAATGGTGCAGCTGACACAGAGATAGGGAGGAAAGTATGTTGTGAAGAGGACATAAGGAGGTTGCAGATAGGTGGAGGGAGCGAGGAAAAATCTGGCAGATGGAGTTTAATGAGGGAAAATGAAGTTGTGGCAGGAAGAATAAAAAGGCAGAGGGTGACTGACATGGGAGAATGATGACAGGATTCCTTAGTGCAGAGGGATCTGGGTGTTCTAGTGCACGAGTCACTCAACGTTAGTCTGCTGAGACAGTAAGTAGTTGGGAAGGTTAATGGAAAGTTCTCTTCATTACGAGAGGAATTGAACATAAATGGAGTGTTCTGCTCCAGTTATACAGCCATTGCTGAGACCACAGCTCGAATACTGGGTGTAGCTTTAGTCCAAATGTGTTGGAAGCGATTCCCAGGTGGTTTTTAAACTGATCTTTCCAGGATGCGGGCTTCGCTGGCGAGGCCACCATTTCTTGCCCATCCCTAATTGCCCTCGAGGAGGTGGTGGTGATGATCTGCCTCGAGTGGCTGCGGTCCATCTGATGTAGATACACGCACTGCGCTATTAGGGAGGGCCTTCCAGGGTTTTGACCCAGCGACAGTGAAGGATGGAAGGCCTCCGGAGGGCCGAAAGGCCTAATCCTACTCTCGATGTTTCTATTCGGCCCTTCGAGCCTGCTCCACCAATCATTTCAACAGCTGTTGCCGCTTTCCTCCCGTACGGGGCAGAAGGAGGCCAATCGGCCGTGTGAGTCTGCACCGACCATTCACTGGAGTACCCTATCTCGGCCCACTCCCCCGCCCTATCCCCGTAACCCCACCTTACCATTGGCCGCTAAGGGGCAATCTATCACGGCCAATCCAGCTAACCGGCACGTCTTTGGAACTGTGAGGGGAAACCGGAGCACCCGGAGGAAACCCACGCAGACACAGGGAGAACGTGCAGACTCCGCACAGATATTCTGGGCAGCACGGTAACACAGTGGTTAGCACAATTGCTTCACAGCTCCAGGGTCCCGGGTTCGATTCCGGCTTGGGTCACTGTCTGTGCGGAGTCTGCGCATCCTCCCCGTGTGTGCGTGGGTTTCCTCCGGGTGCTCCGGTTTCCTCCCACAGTCCAAAGATGTGCAGGTTAGGTGGATTGGCCATGCTAAATTGCCATTAGTGTTCAAAATTGCCCTTAGTGTTGGGTGGGGTTGCTGGGTTATGGGGATAGGGTGGAGGTGTTGACGTTGGGTAGGGTGCTCTTTCCAAGAGCTGGTGCAGACTCGATGGGCCGAATGGCCTCCTTCTGCACTGTAAATTCTATGATTCTATGATATTCACCCGAGGTTGGAATTGAACCCGGGTCCCTGGAGCTGTGAGGCAGCAGTGCTAACCACTGTGCTACCGCGCCGCCCTTATGGGAGAACATGCACAGAATCCAGGTCACTAGCGCTGTGGGGCAGCAGTGCTAATTGTTGTGCCACACTTTGATCCCCTTCGCCCTCAGTGCTGTATCTAACTGCTTCTTGAAAACATACAATGTTTTGGTCTCAACTACTTCCTGTGGTAATGAATTCCACAGGCCAACCACTCTCTGGGTGAAGAGATGTCTCCTTATCTCTGTCCTAAATGGTCGACCCCGTATCCTCATACTGTGACCCCTGGTTCTGGACACACCCACCATCGGGAACAACCTTGCTGCATCGACCCTGTCCAGTCCCGTTAGAATTTTATAATCTCAATGAGATCCCCCGTCATTCTTCTGAACTCCAGCGAGAACAATCCTAACCGACTCAATCTCTCCTCGTTTGACAGTCCCGCCATCCCTGGAATCAGTCTGGTAAACCTTCGCTGCACTCCCTCGAGAGCAAGAACATCCTTCCTCAGAGAAGGAGACCAAAACTGCCCACAATACTCCCGGTGTGGCCTCACCAAGGCCCTGTATAATTGCAGCAACACATCCCTGCTTCTATACTCGAAACCTCTCGCAATGAAGGCCAACGTACCATTAGCCTTCTTTACCGCCTGCTGCACCTGCAGCTTACCTTCAGCGACTGGTGCACAAGGACACCCAGGTCCCGCTGCACACTCCCCTCTCCCAATTTATGGCCATTCAGATAACAATCTGCCTTCTTGTTTTTGCTTCCAAAGTGGATAACCTCACACTTATCCACATTAAACTGCACCTGCCATTCATTCACCCACTCACTCAACTTGTCCAAATCACACTGAGGGATCATTGCATCCTCCTCACAGCTCACCCTCCCACCCAACAGGGATCTCTGCATCCTCCTCACAGCTCACCCTCCCATCCAACAGGGATCTCTGCATCCTCCTCACAGCTCACCCTCCCACCCAACAGGGATCTCTGCATCCTCCTCACAGCTCACCCTCCCATCCAACAGGGATCTCTGCATCCTCCTCACAGCTCCACAGCTCACCCTCCCACCCAACAGGGATCTCTGCATCCTCCTCACAGCTCACCCTCCCACCCAACAGGGATCTCTGCATCCTCCTCACAGCTCACCCTCCCATCCAACAGGGATCTCTGCATCCTCCTCACAGCTCACCCTCCCATCCAACAGGGATCTCTGCATCCTCCTCACAGCTCACCCTCCCACCCAACAGGGATCTCTGCATCCTCCTCACAGCTCACCCTCCCACCCAACAGGGATCTCTGCATCCTCCTCACAGCTCACCCTCCCACCCAACAGGGATCTCTGCATCCTCCTCACAGCTCACCCTCCCATCCAACAGGGATCTCTGCATCCTCCTCACAGCTCACCCTCCCATCCAACAGGGATCTCTGCATCCTCCTCACAGCTCACCCTCCCACCCAACAGGGATCTCTGCATCCTCCTCACAGCTCACCCTCCCACCCAACAGGGATCTCTGCATCCTCCTCACAGCTCACCCTCCCATCCAACAGGGATCTCTGCATCCTCCTCACAGCTCACCCTCCCACCCAACAGGGATCTCTGCATCCTCCTCACAGCTCACCCTCCCGCCCAACAGGGATCTCTGCATCCTCCTCACAGCTCACCCTCCCGCCCAACAGGGATCTCTGCATCCTCCTCACAGCTCACCCTCCCACCCAACAGGGATCTCTGCATCCTCCTCACAGCTCACCCTCCCACCCAACAGGGATCTCTGCATCCTCCTCACAGCTCACCCTCCCACCCAACAGGGATCTCTGCATCCTCCTCACAGCTCACCCTCCCATCCAACAGGGATCTCTGCATCCTCCTCACAGCTCACCCTCCCACCCAACAGGGATCTCTGCATCCTCCTCACAGCTCACCCTCCCACCCAACAGGGATCTCTGCATCCTCCTCACAGCTCACCCTCCCACCCAACAGGGATCTCTGCATCCTCCTCACAGCTCACCCTCCCATCCAACAGGGATCTCTGCATCATCCTCACAGCTCACCCTCCCATCCAACAGGGATCTCTGCATCCTCCTCACAGCTCACCCTCCCACCCAACAGGGATCTCTGCATCCTCCTCACAGCTCACCCTCCCACCCAACAGGGATCTCTGCATCCTCCTCACAGCTCACCCTCCCATCCAACAGGGATCTCTGCATCCTCCTCACAGCTCACCCTCCCATCCAACAGGGATCTCTGCATCCTCCTCACAGCTCACCCTCCCATCCAACAGGGATCTCTGCATCATCCTCACAGCTCACCCTCCCATCCAACAGGGATCTCTGCATCCTCCTCACAGCTCACCCTCCCATCCAACAGGGATCTCTGCATCATCCTCACAGCTCACCCTCCCACCCAACTTGGTGTCATCTGCAAAATCCGGAGATATATATTTAGTTCCTGTGGCAACGTGGCTCCTTGAAGTGGAAATCGTTCACAGGCCACTTGCTTTGCCAATGGGAAAAAAGCATGGGGCCCAGTGAGTGTGGACCCGGGAGTCAAGGAGTAATAATAATAATCTTTGATGTCACAAGTAGGTTTACATTAACACTGCAATGAAGTTACTGTGAAAAGCCCCTAGTCGCCACATTCCGGCGCCTGTTCAGGTCACGGAGGGAGAATTCTGAATGTCCAATCCACCTAACAGCACGTGGGAGGAAACCGGAGCACCCGGAGGAAACCCACGCACACACGGGGAGAACGTGCAGACTCCGCACAGACAGTGACCCAGCTGGGAATCGAACCTGGGATCCTGGCACTGTGAAGCAACAATGTGCTACTGCGCCGCCCTATATTTATATACCTCTGTGCCTGAGCAAGCTTTACCCTCATTGCTGTTTCAATAAATTACTTCATGATTCAAGCACCCCGGAATTTATTACTTTGTGTTATTACAGTTCCCTCATCTAAATCAGTAATCTATATTGTAAATATATATTATATAGCGGGCAGTGGTTAGCACTGTTGCTTCACAGCTCCAGGGTCCCAGGTTCGATTCCCGGCTTGGGTCACTGTCTGTGCGGAGTCTGCACGTCCTCCCCGTGTGTGCGTGGGTTTCCTCCGGGTGCTCCGGTTTCCTCCCACAGTCCAAAGATGTGCGGGTTAGGTGGATTGGCCGTGCTAAATTGTGTCCAAAAAAAGGTTAGGTGGGGTTAAGGGTGGAGGTGTGTGCGTAGGTAGGGTGCTCTTTCCAAGGGCCGTAAAATGTATACAGGAAAACATTTTAGCTCAACGTGTGGAGGGATCCAACAAGGGACGGTGCAGAGCTGGACCTAATTCTGGGGGATGAGGCCGCAACATGGTGCAATTTAAATTTGGGATGGACAAAGAAATGGAAAAGTTGCAAAAAAAGGTTTTGGATTGGTGAGGGGGGGTACAAGATTATGATGGGCATGGAGAGGGGGGATAGGGAGCAGCTGTTCCCCTTAGTTGAAGGGTCGGTTACGAGGGGGACACAAGTTCAAGATGAGGGGCGGTAGGTTTTGGGGGGAATAGAGGGGAAACTTTTTTATCCAGAGAGTGGTGGCGGTCTGGAACGCGCTGCCTGGGGGGGGGGGGGGGGGGGGGGGTGGGTAGAGGCGGGCGGGGGGGCAGAGCCGGGCGGGGGGCAGAGCCGGGCGGGGGGCAGAGCCGGGCGGGGGGGGGGGCAGAGCCGGGCGGGGGGGGGGGCAGAGCCGGGCGGGGGGGCAGAGCCGGGCGGGGGGGGGCAGAGCCGGGCGGGGGGGGGGGGCAGAGCCGGGCGGGGGGGCAGAGCCGGGCGGGGGGGGGGCAGAGCCGGGCGGGGGGGCAGAGCCGGGCGGGGGGGCAGAGCCGGGCCGGGGGGGGGCAGAGCCGGGGGGGGGGGCAGTCCCGGGCGGGGGGGCAGTCCCGGGCGGGGGGGCAGTCCCGGGCGGGGGGGGCAGTCCCGGGCGGGGGGGCAGTCCCGGGCGGGGGGGCAGTCCCGGGCGGGGGGGCAGTGCCGGGCGGGGGGGCAGAGCCGGGCGGGGGGGGGCAGTCCCGGGCGGGGGGGCAGAGCCGGGCGGGGGGGCAGAGCCGGGCGGGGGGGCAGAGCCGGGCCGGGGGGGCAGAGCCGGGCGGGGGGGGGGCAGAGCCGGGCGGGGGGGGGGGGCAGAGCCGGGCGGGGGGGGCAGAGCCGGGCCGGGGGGGCAGAGCCGGGCGGGGGGGGGGGGGCAGAGCCGGGCGGGGGGGGCAGAGCCGGGCGGGGGGGGGGGGCAGAGCCGGGCGGGGGGGCAGAGCCGGGCGGGCGGGGGGGCAGAGCCGGGCGGGGGGGCAGAGCCGGGCGGGGGGGCAGAGCCGGGCCGGGGGGGGGCAGAGCCGGGGGGGGGGGCAGAGCCGGGCGGGGGGGGCAGTCCCGGGCGGGGGGGGCAGAGCCGGGCGGGGGGGCAGAGCCGGGCGGGGGGGCAGTCCCGGGCGGGGGGGGGCAGAGCCGGGGGGGGGGGGCAGTCCCGGGCGGGGGGGCAGAGCCGGGCGGGGGGGCAGAGCCGGGCCGGGGGGGGGCAGAGCCGGGGGGGGGGGGCAGAGCCGGGCGGGGGGGCAGTCCCGGGCGGGGGGGCAGAGCCGGGCGGGGGGGCAGAGCCGGGGGGGGGGGCAGAGCCGGGCGGGGGGGCAGAGCCGGGCGGGGGGGGCAGAGCCGGGCGGGGGGGCAGAGCCGGGCGGGGGGGCAGTCCCGGGCGGGGGGGGGCAGAGCCGGGGGGGGGGGCAGTCCCGGGCGGGGGGGCAGTCCCGGGCGGGGGGGCAGTCCCGGGCGGGGGGGGCAGAGTCGGGCGGGGGGGGGCAGAGCCGGGCCGGGGGGGGGGGGGCAGTGCCGGGCGGGGGGGCAGAGCCGGGCGGGGGGGGGGGCAGAGCCGGGCGGGGGGGGCAGAGCCGGGCCGGGGGGGGGGGGGCAGAGCCGGGCGGGGGGGGCAGAGCCGGGCGGGGGGGCAGAGCCGGGCGGGGGGGGCAGAGCCGGGCGGGGGGGGGGCAGAGCCGGGCCGGGGGGGGGCAGAGCCGGGCCGGGGGGGGGGGGCAGAGCCGGGCGGGGGGGGCAGAGCCGGGCGGGGGGGCAGAGCCGGGCGGGGGGGGCAGAGCCGGGCGGGGGGGGGGCAGAGCCGGGCGGGGGGGCAGAGCCGGGCGGGGGGGCAGAGCCGGGCCGGGGGGGGGCAGAGCCGGGGGGGGGGGCAGTCCCGGGCGGGGGGGCAGTCCCGGGCGGGGGGCAGTCCCGGGCGGGGGGCAGTCCCGGGCGGGGGGGCAGAGTCGGGCGGGGGGGGGGGCAGAGTCGGGCGGGGGGGCAGTCCCGGGCGGGGGGGGCAGTCCCGGGCGGGGGGCAGTCCCGGGCGGGGGGCAGTCCCGGGCGGGGGGGCAGAGTCGGGCGGGGGGGGGGGCAGAGTCGGGCGGGGGGGCAGTCCCGGGCGGGGGGGCAGTCCCGGGCGGGGGGGGCAGTCCCGGGCGGGGGGGGCAGTCCCGGGCGGGGGGGGGCAGTCCCGGGCGGGGGGCAGTCCCGGGCGGGGGGGGCAGTCCCGGGCGGGGGGGGCAGTCCCGGGCGGGGGGGGCAGTCCCGGGCGGGGGGGGCAGTCCCGGGCGGGGGGGGCAGTCCCGGGCGGGGGGCAGTCCCGGGCGGGGGGGCAGTCCCGGGCGGGGGGGCAGTCCCGGGCGGGGGGGCAGTCCCGGGCGGGGGGGCAGAGCCGGGCGGGGGGGGGCAGTGCTGGGCGGGGGGGGGCAGTCCCGGGCGGGGGGGCAGTCCCGGGCGGGGGGGCAGAGCCGGGCGGGGGGGGGGGAGAGCCGGGCGGGGGGGCAGTCCCGGGCGGGGGGGCAGAGCCGGGCGGGGGGGGGCAGTGCCGGGCGGGGGGGCAGTCCCGGGCGGGGGGGCAGTCCCGGGCGGGGGGGCAGTCCCGGGCGGGGGGCAGAGAGGAGACAGGGTCAGACAGAGGGGGAGACCCCCGGGAGAAGGGTGGGGAGCCGAGCGGGGCGGGGGGGCCGAGCGGGGGAGGGGAGCCGGTGGACATTACCGAGCAGGACCTACTTGCTGAGGTCAGCCTTGCCGTGAGCCTGTGGAATTCGAGCCAGTTGCAGTTGGGGACATTTCTTCTGAGCTTCCATGCCTCTCATTCCCCTGGTCACCCCGTAGGCCCGGGCTTCATAGCTGACGGCAATGATGCTGCGGGATTCATGAAGAAACTATTATTAACACAGCAACACGGACTCAAAACACACTGTCCATTCACAGAAACATCCAGCAGAGTGAGGGAGAGGAGAAACTGGGTTCAGGGACGAGGATCTTCAGTTACAGCATCGACTGGAGAACTGGGAAGGGTTTCCTGGAGAAGAGAAGATGCGATAGAAATATTCAATATCCTGGGGGGCCTGGACAGAGCGGAGAGAGAAACCGTTCCCATTGGGGAAGACCAACCAGAGGAAACCGATAGAAGCTGATCGGCAAATCCGAGACTGGAGGAGAAATTTCCTCACACGGCGAGAGTATCTGGAATGTTCTGTCTGAGACTGTGGGGGAGGCAGGGTCAATGATCTGGAATGTTCTGTCTGAGAGTGTGGGGGAGACGGGGTCAATGATCTGGAATGTTCTGTCTGAGAGTGTGGGGGAGACGGGGTCAATGATCTGGAATGTTCTGTCTGAGAGTGTGGGGGAGACGGGGTCAATGATCTGGAATGTTCTGTCTGAGACAGTGGGGGAGACGGGGTCAATGATCTGGAACGTTCTGACTGAGAGTGTGGGGGAGACGGGGGCAATGATCTGGAATGTTCTGTCTTAGAGTGTGGGGAGGCAGGGTCAATGATCTGGAATGTTCTGTCTGAGAGTGTGGGGGAGACGGGGTCAATGATCTGGAATGTTCTGTCTGAGAGTGTGGGGGAGACAGGGTCAATGATCTGGAATGTTCTGTCTGAGAGTGTGGGGGAGACGGGGTCAATGATCTGGAATGTTCTGTCTGAGAGTGTGGGGGAGACAGGGTCAATGATCTGGAATGTTCTGTCTGAGAGTGTGGGGGAGACGGGGGCAATGATCTGGAATGTTCTGTCTTAGAGTGTGGGGAGGCAGGGTCAATGATCTGGAATGTTCTGTCTGAGAGTGTGGGGGAGACGGGGTCAATGATCTGGAATGTTCTGTCTGAGAGTGTGGGGGAGACGGGGTCAATGATCTGGAATGTTCTGTCTGAGAGTGTGGGGGAGACGGGGTCAATGATCTGGAATGTTCTGTCTGAGAGTGTGGGGGAGACAGGGTCAATGATCTGGAATGTTCTGTCTGAGAGTGTGGGGGAGACAGGGTCAATGATCTGGAATGTTCTGTCTGAGAGTGTGGGGGAGACGGGGTCAATGATCTGGAATGTTCTGTCTGAGAGTGTGGGGAGACGGGGTCAATGATCTGGAATGTTCTGTCTGAGAGTGTGGGGGAGACAGGGTCAATGATCTGGAATGTTCTGCCTGAGAGTGTGGGGGAGACGGGGTCAATGATCTGGAATGTTCTGTCTGAGAGTGTGGGGGAGACAGGGTCAATGATCTGGAATGTTCTGTCTGAGAGTGTGGGGGAGACAGGGTCAATGATCTGGAATGTTCTGTCTGAGAGTGTGGGGGAGACAGGGTCAATGATCTGGAATGTTCTGTCTGAGAGTGTGGGGGAGACAGGGTCAATGATCTGGAATGTTCTGTCTGAGAGTGTGGGGGAGACAGGGTCAATGATCTGGAATGTTCTGTCTGAGAGTGTGGGGGAGACGGGGTCAATGATCTGGAATGTTCTGTCTGAGAGTGTGGGGGAGACAGGGTCAATGATCTGGAATGTTCTGTCTGAGAGTGTGGGGGAGACGGGGTCAATGATCTGGAATGTTCTGTCTGAGAGTGTGGGGGAGACGGGGGTCAATGATCTGGAATGTTCTGTCTGAGAGTGTGGGGGAGACGGGGTCAATTATCTGGAATGTTCTGTCTGAGAGTGTGGGGGAGACGGGGTCAATGATCTGCAATGTTCTGTCTGAGAGTGTGGGGGAGGCAGGGTCAATGATCTGGAATGTTCAGTCTGAGAGTGTGAGGGAGGCAGGGTCAATGATCTGGAATGTTCTGTCTGAGAGTGTGGGGGAGACAGGGTCAATGATCTGGAATGTTCTGTCTGAGAGTGTGGGGGAGACGGGGTCAATGATCTGGAATGTTCTGTCTGAGAGTGTGGGGGAGACGGGGTCAATGATCTGGAATGTTCTGTCTGAGAGTGTGGGGGAGACGGGGTCAATGTTCTGTCTGAGAGTGTGGGGGAGACGGGGTCAATGATCTGGAATGTTCTGTCTGAGAGTGTGGGGGAGACGGGGTCAATGATCTGGAATGTTATGTCTGAGAGTGTGGGGGAGGCAGGGTCAATGATCTGGAATGTTCTGTCTGAGAGTGTGGGGGAGACGGGGTCAATGATCTGGAATGTTCTGTCTGAGAGTGTGGGAGAGACGGGGTCAATGATCTGGAATGTTCTGTCTGAGAGTGTGGGGGAGGCAGGGTCAAGGATCTGGAATGTTCTGTCTGAGAGTGTGGGGGAGACGGGGTCAATGATCTGGAATGTTCTGTCTGAGAGTGTGGGGGAGACGGGGTCAATGATCTGGAATGTTCTGTCTGAGAGTGTGGGGGAGGCAGGGTCAATGATCTGGAATGTTCTGTCTGAGAGTGTGGGGGAGGCACGGTCAATGATCTGGAATGTTCTGTCTGAGAGTGTGGGGGAGACGGGGTCAATGATCTGGAATGTTCTGTCTGAGAGTGTGGGGGAGATGGGGTCAATGATCTGGAATGTTCTGTCTGAGAGTGTGGGGGAGGCACGGTCAATGATCTGGAATGTTCTGTCTGAGAGTGTGGGGGAGGCAGGGTCAATGATCTGGAATGTTCTGTCTGAGAGTGTGGGAGAGACGGGGTCAATGATCTGGAATGTTCTGTCTGAGAGTGTGGGGGAGATGGGGTCAATGATCTGGAATGTTCTGTCTGAGAGTGTGGGGAAGACGGGGTCAATGATCTGGAATGTTCTGTCTGAGAGCGTGGGGGAGACAGGGTCAATGATCTGGAATGTTCTGTCTGAGAGTGTGGGGGAGACGGGGTCAATGATCTGGAATGTTCTGTCTGAGAGTGTGGGGGAGACAGGCTCAATGATCTGGAATGTTCTGTCTGAGATTGTGGGGGAGACAGGGTCAATGATCTGGAATGTTCTGTCTGAGTGTGTGGGGGAGACAGGGTCAATGATCTGGAATGTTCTGAGAGTGTGGGGGAGACAGGGTCAATGATCTGGAATGTTCTGTCTGAGAGTGTGGGGGAGACGGGGTCAATGATCTGGAATGTTCTGAGAGTGTGGGGGAGACAGGGTCAATGATCTGGAATGTTCTGTCTGAGAGTGTGGGGGAGACGGGGTCAATGATCTGGAATGTTCTGTCTGAGAGTGTGGGGGAGACAGGGTCAATGATCTGGAATGTTCTGTCTGAGAGTGTGGGGGAGACGGGGTCAATGTTCTGTCTGAGAGTGTGGGGGAGACGGGGTCAATGATCTGGAATGTTCTGTCTGAGAGTGTGGCGGAGACAGGGTCAATGATCTGGAATGTTCTGTCTGAGAGTGTGGGGGAGACAGGGTCAATGATCTGGAATGTTCTGTCTGAGAGCGTGGGGGAGACAGGGTCAATGATCTGGAATGTTCTGTCTGAGAGTGTGGGGGAGACGGGGTCAATGATCTGGAATGTTCTGTCTGAGAGTGTGGGGGAGACAGGGTCAATGATCTGGAATGTTCTGTCTGAGAGTGTGGGGGAGACGGGGTCAATGATCTGGAATGTTCTGTCTGAGAGTGTGGGGGAGACGGGGTCAATGATCTGGAATGTTCTGTCTGAGAGTGTGGGGGAGACAGGGTCAATGATCTGGAATGTTCTGTCTGAGAGTGTGGGGGAGACAGGGTCAATGATCTGGTATGTTCTGTCTGAGAGTGTGGGGGAGACGGGGTCAATGATCTGGAATGTTCTGTCTGAGAGTGTGGGGGAGACAGGGTCAATGATCTGGAATGTTCTGTCTGAGAGTGTGGGGGAGACAGGGTCAATGATCTGGAATGTTCTGTCTGAGAGTGTGGGGTAGACGGGGTCAATGATCTGGAATGTTCTGTCTGAGAGTGTGGGGGAGACGGGGTCAATGATCTGGAATGTTCTGTCTGAGAGTGTGGGGGAGACAGGGTCAATGATCTGGAATGTTCTGTCTGAGAGTGTGGGGGAGACGGGGTCAATGATCTGGAATGTTCTGTCTGAGAGTGTGGGGGAGACAGGGTCAATGATCTGGAATGTTCTGTCTGAGAGTGTGGGGGAGACAGGGTCAATGATCTGGAATGTTCTGTCTGAGAGTGTGGGGGAGACGGGGTCAATGATCTGGAATGTTCTGTCTGAGAGTGTGGGGGAGACGGGGGTCAATGATCTGGAATGTTCTGTCTGAGAGTGTGGGGGAGACGGGGTCAATTATCTGGAATGTTCTGTCTGAGAGTGTGGGGGAGACGGGGTCAATGATCTGGAATGTTCTGTCTGAGAGTGTGGGGGAGGCAGGGTCAATGATCTGGAATGTTCTGTCTGAGAGTGTGGGGGAGGCAGGGTCAATGATCTGGAATGTTCTGTCTGAGAGTGTGGGGGAGACAGGGTCAATGATCTGGAATGTTCTGTCTGAGAGTGTGGGGGAGACGGGGTCAATGATCTGGAATGTTCTGTCTGAGAGTGTGGGGGAGACGGGGTCAATGATCTGGAATGTTCTGTCTGAGAGTGTGGGGGAGACGGGGTCAATGTTCTGTCTGAGAGTGTGGGGGAGACGGGGTCAATGATCTGGAATGTTCTGTCTGAGAGTGTGGGGGAGACGGGGTCAATGATCTGGAATGTTCTGTCTGAGAGTGTGGGGGAGACAGGGTCAATGATCTGGAATGTTCTGTCTGAGAGTGTGGGGGAGACGGGGGCAATGATCTGGAATGTTCTGTCTTAGAGTGTGGGGAGGCAGGGTCAATGATCTGGAATGTTCTGTCTGAGAGTGTGGGGGAGACGGGGTCAATGATCTGGAATGTTCTGTCTGAGAGTGTGGGGGAGACGGGGTCAATGATCTGGAATGTTCTGTCTGAGAGTGTGGGGGAGACGGGGTCAATGATCTGGAATGTTCTGTCTGAGAGTGTGGGGGAGACAGGGTCAATGATCTGGAATGTTCTGTCTGAGAGTGTGGGGGAGACAGGGTCAATGATCTGGAATGTTCTGTCTGAGAGTGTGGGGGAGACGGGGTCAATGATCTGGAATGTTCTGTCTGAGAGTGTGGGGGAGACAGGGTCAATGATCTGGAATGTTCTGTCTGAGAGTGTGGGGGAGACAGGGTCAATGATCTGGAATGTTCTGTCTGAGAGTGTGGGGGAGACGGGGTCAATGATCTGGAATGTTCTGTCTGAGAGTGTGGGGAGACGGGGTCAATGATCTGGAATGTTCTGTCTGAGAGTGTGGGGGAGACAGGGTCAATGATCTGGAATGTTCTGCCTGAGAGTGTGGGGGAGACGGGGTCAATGATCTGGAATGTTCTGTCTGAGAGTGTGGGGGAGACAGGGTCAATGATCTGGAATGTTCTGTCTGAGAGTGTGGGGGAGACAGGGTCAATGATCTGGAATGTTCTGTCTGAGAGTGTGGGGGAGACGGGGTCAATGATCTGGAATGTTCTGTCTGAGAGTGTGGGGGAGACAGGGTCAATGATCTGGAATGTTCTGTCTGAGAGTGTGGGGGAGACAGGGTCAATGATCTGGAATGTTCTGTCTGAGAGTGTGGGGGAGACGGGGTCAATGATCTGGAATGTTCTGTCTGAGAGTGTGGGGGAGACAGGGTCAATGATCTGGAATGTTCTGTCTGAGAGTGTGGGGGAGACGGGGTCAATGATCTGGAATGTTCTGTCTGAGAGTGTGGGGGAGACGGGGGTCAATGATCTGGAATGTTCTGTCTGAGAGTGTGGGGGAGACGGGGTCAATTATCTGGAATGTTCTGTCTGAGAGTGTGGGGGAGACGGGGTCAATGATCTGGAATGTTCTGTCTGAGAGTGTGGGGGAGGCAGGGTCAATGATCTGGAATGTTCAGTCTGAGAGTGTGGGGGAGGCAGGGTCAATGATCTGGAATGTTCTGTCTGAGAGTGTGGGGGAGACAGGGTCAATGATCTGGAATGTTCTGTCTGAGAGTGTGGGGGAGACGGGGTCAATGATCTGGAATGTTCTGTCTGAGAGTGTGGGGGAGACGGGGTCAATGATCTGGAATGTTCTGTCTGAGAGTGTGGGGGAGACGGGGTCAATGTTCTGTCTGAGAGTGTGGGGGAGACGGGGTCAATGATCTGGAATGTTCTGTCTGAGAGTGTGGGGGAGATGGGGTCAATGATCTGGAATGTTCTGTCTGAGAGTGTGGGGGAGGCACGGTCAATGATCTGGAATGTTCTGTCTGAGAGTGTGGGGGAGACGGGGTCAATGATCTGGAATGTTCTGTCTGAGAGTGTGGGGGAGACGGGGTCAATGATCTGGAATGTTCTGTCTGAGAGTGTGGGGGAGATGGGGTCAATGATCTGGAATGTTCTGTCTGAGAGTGTGGGGAAGACGGGGTCAATGATCTGGAATGTTCTGTCTGAGAGCGTGGGGGAGACAGGGTCAATGATCTGGAATGTTCTGTCTGAGAGTGTGGGGGAGACGGGGTCAATGATCTGGAATGTTCTGTCTGAGAGTGTGGGGGAGACAGGCTCAATGATCTGGAATGTACTGTCTGAGATTGTGGGGGAGACAGGGTCAATGATCTGGAATGTTCTGTCTGAGTGTGTGGGGGAGACAGGGTCAATGATCTGGATTGTTCTGAGAGTGTGGGGGAGACAGGGTCAATGATCTGGAATGTTCTGTCTGAGAGTGTGGGGGAGACGGGGTCAATGATCTGGAATGTTCTGAGAGTGTGGGGGAGACAGGGTCAATGATCTGGAATGTTCTGTCTGAGAGTGTGGGGGAGACGGGGTCAATGATCTGGAATGTTCTGTCTGAGAGTGTGGGGGAGACAGGGTCAATGATCTGGAATGTTCTGTCTGAGAGTGTGGGGGAGACGGGGTCAATGTTCTGTCTGAGAGTGTGGGGGAGACGGGGTCAATGATCTGGAATGTTCTGTCTGAGAGTGTGGGGGAGACAGGGTCAATGATCTGGAATGTTCTGTCTGAGAGTGTGGGGGAGACAGGGTCAATGATCTGGAATGTTCTGTCTGAGAGCGTGGGGGAGACAGGGTCAATGATCTGGAATGTTCTGTCTGAGAGTGTGGGGGAGACGGGGTCAATGATCTGGAATGTTCTGTCTGAGAGTGTGGGGGAGACAGGGTCAATGATCTGGAATGTTCTGTCTGAGAGTGTGGGGGAGACGGGGTCAATGATCTGGAATGTTCTGTCTGAGAGTGTGGGGGAGACGGGGTCAATGATCTGGAATGTTCTGTCTGAGAGTGTGGGGGAGACAGGGTCAATGATCTGGAATGTTCTGTCTGAGAGTGTGGGGGAGACAGGGTCAATGATCTGGAATGTTCTGTCTGAGAGTGTGGGGGAGACGGGGTCAATGATCTGGAATGTTCTGTCTGAGAGTGTGGGGGAGACAGGGTCAATGATCTGGAATGTTCTGTCTGAGAGTGTGGGGGAGACAGGGTCAATGATCTGGAATGTTCTGTCTGAGAGTGTGGGGGAGACGGGGTCAATGATCTGGAATGTTCTGTCTGAGAGTGTGGGGGAGACGGGGTCAATGATCTGGAATGTTCTGTCTGAGAGTGTGGGGGAGACAGGGTCAATGATCTGGAATGTTCTGTCTGAGAGTGTGGGGGAGACGGGGTCAATGATCTGGAATGTTCTGTCTGAGAGTGTGGGGGAGACGGGGTCAATGATCTGGAATGTTCTGTCTGAGAGTGTGGGGGAGACAGGGTCAATGATCTGGAATGTTCTGTCTGAGAGTGTGGGGGAGACGGGGTCAATGATCTGGAATGTTCTGTCTGAGAGTGTGGGGGAGACGGGGGTCAATGATCTGGAATGTTCTGTCTGAGAGTGTGGGGGAGACGGGGTCAATTATCTGGAATGTTCTGTCTGAGAGTGTGGGGGAGACGGGGTCAATGATCTGGAATGTTCTGTCTGAGAGTGTGGGGGAGGCAGGGTCAATGATCTGGAATGTTCTGTCTGAGAGTGTGGGGGAGGCAGGGTCAATGATCTGGAATGTTCTGTCTGAGAGTGTGGGGGAGACAGGGTCAATGATCTGGAATGTTCTGTCTGAGAGTGTGGGGGAGACGGGGTCAATGATCTGGAATGTTCTGTCTGAGAGTGCGGGGGAGACGGGGTCAATGATCTGGAATGTTCTGTCTGAGAGTGTGGGGGAGACGGGGTCAATGTTCTGTCTGAGAGTGTGGGGGAGACGGGGTCAATGATCTGGAATGTTCTGTCTGAGAGTGTGGGGGAGACGGGGTCAATGATCTGGAATGTTCTGTCTGAGAGTGTGGGGGAGGCAGGGTCAATGATCTGGAATGTTCTGTCTGAGAGTGTGGGGGAGACGGGGTCAATGATCTGGAATGTTCTGTCTGAGAGTGTGGGAGAGACGGGGTCAATGATCTGGAATGTTCTGTCTGAGAGTGTGGGGGAGGCAGGGTCAAGGATCTGGAATGTTCTGTCTGAGAGTGTGGGGGAGACGGGGTCAATGATCTGGAATGTTCTGTCTGAGAGTGTGGGGGAGACGGGGTCAATGATCTGGAATGTTCTGTCTGAGAGTGTGGGGGAGGCAGGGTCAATGATCTGGAATGTTCTGTCTGAGAGTGTGGGGGAGGCACGGTCAATGATCTGGAATGTTCTGTCTGAGAGTGTGGGGGAGGCAGGGTCAATGATCTGGAATGTTCTGTCTGAGAGTGTGGGGGAGACGGGGTCAATGATCTGGAATGTTCTGTCTGAGAGTGTGGGGGAGATGGGGTCAATGATCTGGAATGTTCTGTCTGAGAGTGTGGGGGAGGCAGGATCAATGATCTGGAATGTTCTGTCTGAGAGTGTGGGGGAGACGGGGTCAATGATCTGGAATGTTCTGTCTGAGAGTGTGGGGGAGATGGGGTCAATGATCTGGAATGTTCTGTCTGAGAGTGTGGGGGAGATGGGGTCAATGATCTGGAATGTTCTGTCTGAGAGTGTGGGGAAGACGGGGTCAATGATCTGGAATGTTCTGTCTGAGAGCGTGGGGGAGACAGGGTCAATGATCTGGAATGTTCTGTCTGAGAGTGTGGGGGAGACGGGGTCAATGATCTGGAATGTTCTGTCTGAGAGTGTGGGGGAGATGGGGTCAATGATCTGGAATGTTCTGTCTGAGAGTGTGGGGGAGACGGGGTCAATGTTCTGTCTGAGAGTGTGGGGGAGACAGGGTCAATGATCTGGAATGTTCTGTCTGAGAGTGTGGGGGAGACGGGGTCAATGATCTGGAATGTTCTGTCTGAGAGTGTGGGGGAGACAGGGGCAATGATCTGGAATGTTCTGTCTGAGAGTGTGTGGGAGACAGGGTCAATGATCTGTAATGTTCTGTCTGAGAGTGTGGGGGAGACAGGGTCAATGATCTGGAATGTTCTGTCTGAGAGTGTGGGGGAGACGTAGTCAATGATCTGGAATGTTCTGTCTGAGAGTGTGGGGGAGACAGGGTCAATGATCTGGAATGTTCTGTCTGAGGGTGTGGGGGAGACAGGGTCAATGATCTGGAATGTTCTGTCTGAGAGTGTGGGGGAGACGGGGTCAATGTTCTGTCTGAGAGTGTGGGGGAGACAGGGTCAATGATCTGGAATGTACTGTCTGAGACTGTGGGGGAGACAGGGTCAATGATCTGGAATGTTCTGTCAGAGTGTGGGGGAGACGGGGTCAACGATCTGGAATGTTCTGTCTGAGAGTGTGGGGGAGACGGGGTCAATGATCTGGAATGTTCTGTCTGAGAGTGTGGGGGAGACGGGGGCAATGATCTGGAATGTTCTGTCTGAGAGTGTGGGGGAGGCGGGGTCAATGATCTGGAATGTTCTGTCTGAGAGTGTGGGGGAGACGGGGTCAATGATCTGGAATGTTCTGTCAGAGTGTGGGAGACGGGGTCAATGATCTGGAATGTTCTGTCTGAGAGTGTGGGGGAGACGGGGTCAATGATCTGGAATGTTCTGTCTGAGAGTGTGGGGGAGACAGGGTCAATGTTCTGTCTGAGAGTGTGGGGGAGACAGGGTCAATGTTCTGTCTGAGAGTGTGGGGGAGACAGGGTCAATGATCTGGAATGTTCTGTCTGAGGGTGTGGGGGAGACAGGGTCAATGATCTGGAATGTTCTGTCAGAGAGTGTGGGGGAGACAGGGTCAATGATCTGGAATGTTCTGTCTGAGAGTGTGGGGGAGACAGGGTCAATGATCTGGAATGTTCGGTCTGAGAGTGTGGGGGAGACAGGGTCAATGATCTGGAATGTTCTGTCTGAGAGTGTGGGGGAGACGGGGTCAATGATCTGGAATGTTCTGTCTGAGAGTGTGGGGGAGACGGGGTCAATGATCTGGAATGTTCAGTCTGAGAGTGTGGGGGAGACCGGGTCAATGATCTGGAATGTTCTGTCTGAGAGTGTGGGGGAGACGGGGTCAATGTTCTGTCTGAGAGTGTGGGGGAGACAGGGTCAATGATCTGGAATGTACTGTCTGAGACTGTGGGGGAGACAGGGTCAATGATCTGGAATGTTCTGTCAGAGTGTGGGGGAGACGGGGTCAACGATCTGGAATGTTCTGTCTGAGAGTGTGGGGGAGACGGGGTCAATGATCTGGAATGTTCTGTCTGAGAGTGTGGGGGAGACGGGGTCAATGATCTGGAATGTTCTGTCAGAGTGGGGGAGACGGGGTCAATGATCTGGAATGTTCTGTCTGAGAGTGTGGGGGAGACAGGGTCAATGTTCTGTCTGAGAGTGTGGGGGAGACAGGGTCAATGATCTGGAATGTTCTGTCTGAGGGTGTGGGGGAGACAGGGTCAATGATCTGGAATGTTCTGTCAGAGAGTGTGGGGGAGACAGGGTCAATGATCTGGAATGTTCTGTCTGAGAGTGTGGGGGAGACAGGGTCAATGATCTGGAATGTTCGGTCTGAGAGTGTGGGGGAGACAGGGTCAATGATCTGGAATGTTCTGTCTGAGAGTGTGGGGGAGACGGGGTCAATGATCTGGAATGTTCTGTCTGAGAGTGTGGGGGAGACGGGGTCAATGATCTGGAATGTTCAGTCTGAGAGTGTGGGGGAGACCGGGTCAATGATCTGGAATGTTCTGTCTGAGAGTGTGGGGGAGACGGGGTCAATGATCTGGAATGTTCTGTCTGAGAGTGTGGGGGAGACGGGGTCAATGAGCTGGAACGTTCTGACTGAGAGTGTGGGGGAGACAGGGTCAATGATCTGGAATGTTCTGTCTGAGAGTGTGGGGGAGACGGGGTCAATGATCTGGAATGTTCTGTCTGAGAGCGTGGGGGAGACAGGGTCAATGATCTGGAATGTTCTGTCTGAGAGTGTGGGGGAAATGGGGTCAATGATCTGGAAAGTTCTGACTGAGAGTGTGGGGGAGACGGGGTCAATGATCTGGAATGTTCTGTCTGAGAGTGTGGGGGAGACAGGGTCAATGATCTGGAATGTTCTGTCTGAGAGTGTGGGGGAGACGGGGTCAATGATCTGGAATGTTCTGTCTGAGAGTGTGGGGGAGACAGGGTCAATGATCTGGAATGTTCTGTCTGAGAGTGTGGGGGAGACGGGGTCAATGATCTGGAATGTTCTGTCTGAGAGTGTGGGGGAGACGGGGTCAATGATCTGGAATGTTCTGTCTGAGAGTGTGGGGGAGACAGGGTCAATGATCTGGAATGTTCTGTCTGAGAGTGTGGGGGAGACAGGGTCAATGATCTGGAATGTTCTGTCTGAGAGTGTGGGGGAGACGGGGTCAATGATCTGGAATGTTCTGTCTGAGAGTGTGGGGGAGACAGGGTCAATGATCTGGAATGTTATGTCTGAGAGTGTGGGGGAGACAGGGTCAATGATCTGGAATGTTCTGTCTGAGAGTGTGGGGGAGACGGGGTCAATGATCTGGAATGTTCTGTCTGAGAGTGTGGGGGAGACGGGGTCAATGATCTGGAATGTTCTGTCTGAGAGTGTGGGGGAGACAGGGTCAATGATCTGGAATGTTCTGTCTGAGAGTGTGGGGGAGACGGGGTCAATGATCTGGAATGTTCTGTATGAGAGTGTGGGGGAGACAGGGTCAATGATCTGGAATGTTCTGTCAGAGTGTGGGGGAGACGGGGTCAACGATCTGGAATGTTCTGTCTGAGAGTGTGGGGGAGACGGGGTCAATGATCTGGAATGTTCTGTCTGAGAGTGTGGGGGAGACAGGGTCAAAGTTCTGTCTGAGAGTGTGGGGGAGACAGGGTCAATGTTCTGTCTGAGAGTGTGGGGGAGACAGGGTCAATGATCTGGAATGTTCTGTCTGAGGGTGTGGGGGAGACAGGGTCAATGATCTGGAATGTTCTGTCAGAGAGTGTGGGGGAGACAGGGTCAATGATCTGGAATGTTCTGTCTGAGAGTGTGGGGGAGACAGGGTCAATGATCTGGAATGTTCGGTCTGAGAGTGTGGGGGAGACAGGGTCAATGATCTGGAATGTTCTGTCTGAGAGTGTGGGGGAGACGGGGTCAATGATCTGGAATGTTCTGTCTGAGAGTGTGGGGGAGACGGGGTCAATGATCTGGAATGTTCAGTCTGAGAGTGTGGGGGAGACCGGGTCAATGATCTGGAATGTTCTGTCTGAGAGTGTGGGGGAGACGGGGTCAATGATCTGGAATGTTCTGTCTGAGAGTGTGGGGGAGACGGGGTCAATGAGCTGGAACGTTCTGACTGAGAGTGTGGGGGAGACAGGGTCAATGATCTGGAATGTTCTGTCTGAGAGTGTGGGGGAGACGGGGTCAATGATCTGGAATGTTCTGTCTGAGAGCGTGGGGGAGACAGGGTCAATGATCTGGAATGTTCTGTCTGAGAGTGTGGGGGAGACGGGGTCAATGATCTGGAAAGTTCTGACTGAGAGTGTGGGGGAGACGGGGTCAATGATCTGGAATGTTCTGTCTGAGAGTGTGGGGGAGACAGGGTCAATGATCTGGAATGTTCTGTCTGAGAGTGTGGGGGAGACGGGGTCAATGATCTGGAATGTTCTGTCTGAGAGTGTGGGGGAGACAGGGTCAATGATCTGGAATGTTCTGTCTGAGAATGTGGGGGAGACGGGGTCAATGATCTGGAATGTTCTGTCTGAGAGTGTGGGGGAGACGGGGTCAATGATCTGGAATGTTCTGTCTGAGAGTGTGGGGGAGACAGGGTCAATGATCTGGAATGTTCTGTCTGAGAGTGTGGGGGAGACAGGGTCAATGATCTGGAATGTTCTGTCTGAGAGTGTGGGGGAGACGGGGTCAATGATCTGGAATGTTCTGTCTGAGAGTGTGGGGGAGACAGGGTCAATGATCTGGAATGTTATGTCTGAGAGTGTGGGGGAGACAGGGTCAATGATCTGGAATGTTCTGTCTGAGAGTGTGGGGGAGACGGGGTCAATGATCTGGAATGTTCTGTCTGAGAGTGTGGGGGAGACGGGGTCAATGATCTGGAATGTTCTGTCTGAGAGTGTGGGGGAGACAGGGTCAATGATCTGGAATGTTCTGTCTGAGAGTGTGGGGGAGACGGGGTCAATGATCTGGAATGTTCTGTATGAGAGTGTGGGGGAGACAGGGTCAATGATCTGGAATGTTCTGTCTGAGAGTGTGGGGGAGACAGGGTCAATGATCTGGAATGTTCTGTCTGAGAGTGTGGGGGAGACGGGGTCAATGATCTGGAATGTTCTGTCTGAGAGTGTGGGGGAGACAGGGTCAATGATCTGGAATGTTCTGTCTGAGAGTGTGGGGGAGACAGGGTCAATGATCTGGAATGTTCTGTCTGAGAGTGTGGGGGAGACGGGGTCAATGATCTGGAATGTTCTGTCTGAGAGTGTGGGGGAGACAGGGTCAATGATCTGGAATGTTCTGTCTGAGAGTGTGGGGGAGACGGGGTCAATGATCTGGAATGTTCTGTCTGAGAGTGTGGGGGAGACGGGGGTCAATGATCTGGAATGTTCTGTCTGAGAGTGTGGGGGAGACGGGGTCAATTATCTGGAATGTTCTGTCTGAGAGTGTGGGGGAGACGGGGTCAATGATCTGGAATGTTCTGTCTGAGAGTGTGGGGGAGGCAGGGTCAATGATCTGGAATGTTCTGTCTGAGAGTGTGGGGGAGGCAGGGTCAATGATCTGGAATGTTCTGTCTGAGAGTGTGGGGGAGACAGGGTCAATGATCTGGAATGTTCTGTCTGAGAGTGTGGGGGAGACGGGGTCAATGATCTGGAATGTTCTGTCTGAGAGTGTGGATAGAGACGGGGTCAATGATCTGGAATGTTCTGTCTGAGAGTGTGGGGGAGACGGGGTCAATGTTCTGTCTGAGAGTGTGGGGGAGACGGGGTCAATGATCTGGAATGTTCTGTCTGAGAGTGTGGGGGAGACGGGGTCAATGATCTGGAATGTTCTGTCTGAGAGTGTGGGGGAGGCAGGGTCAATGATCTGGAATGTTCTGTCTGAGAGTGTGGGGGAGACGGGGTCAATGATCTGGAATGTTCTGTCTGAGAGTGTGGGAGAGACGGGGTCAATGATCTGGAATGTTCTGTCTGAGAGTGTGGGGGAGGCAGGGTCAATGATCTGGAATGTTCTGTCTGAGAGTGTGGGGGAGACGGGGTCAATGATCTGGAATGTTCTGTCTGAGAGTGTGGGGGAGACGGGGTCAATGATCTGGAATGTTCTGTCTGAGAGTGTGGGGGAGGCAGGGTCAATGATCTGGAATGTTCTGTCTGAGAGTGTGGGGGAGACGGGGTCAATGATCTGGAATGTTCTGTCTGAGAGTGTGGGGGAGACAGGGTCAATGATCTGGAATGTTCTGTCTGAGAGTGTGGGGGAGACGGGGTCAATGATCTGGAATGTTCTGTCTGAGAGTGTGGGGGAGGCACGGTCAATGATCTGGAATGTTCTGTCTGAGAGTGTGGGGGAGGCAGGGTCAATGATCTGGAATGTTCTGTCTGAGAGTGTGGGGGAGACGGGGTCAATGATCTGGAATGTTCTGTCTGAGAGTGTGGGGGAGATGGGGTCAATGATCTGGAATGTTCTGTCTGAGAGTGTGGGGGAGGCACGGTCAATGATCTGGAATGTTCTGTCTGAGAGTGTGGGGGAGGCAGGGTCAATGATCTGGAATGTTCTGTCTGAGAGTGTGGGGGAGACGGGGTCAATGATCTGGAATGTTCTGTCTGAGAGTGTGGGGGAGATGGGGTCAATGATCTGGAATGTTCTGTCTGAGAGTGTGGGGAAGACGGGGTCAATGATCTGGAATGTTCTGTCTGAGAGCGTGGGGGAGACAGGGTCAATGATCTGGAATGTTCTGTCTGAGAGTGTGGGGGAGACGGGGTCAATGATCTGGAATGTTCTGTCTGAGAGTGTGGGGGAGATGGGGTCAATGATCTGGAATGTTCTGTCTGAGAGTGTGGGGGAGACGGGGTCAATGTTCTGTCTGAGAGTGTGGGGGAGACAGGGTCAATGATCTGGAATGTTCTGTCTGAGAGTGTGGGGGAGACGGGGTCAATGATCTGGAATGTTCTGTCTGAGAGTGTGGGGGAGACAGGGGCAATGATCTGGAATGTTCTGTCTGAGAGTGTGTGGGAGACAGGGTCAATGATCTGGAATGTTCTGTCTGAGAGTGTGGGGGAGACAGGGTCAATGATCTGGAATGTTCTGTCTGAGAGTGTGGGGGAGACGTAGTCAATGATCTGGAATGTTCTGTCTGAGAGTGTGGGGGAGACAGGGTCAATGATCTGGAATGTTCTGTCTGAGGGTGTGGGGGAGACAGGGTCAATGATCTGGAATGTTCTGTCTGAGAGTGTGGGGGAGACGGGGTCAATGTTCTGTCTGAGAGTGTGGGGGAGACAGGGTCAATGATCTGGAATGTACTGTCTGAGACTGTGGGGGAGACGGGGTCAACGATCTGGAATGTTCTGTCTGAGAGTGTGGGGGAGACGGGGTCAATGATCTGGAATGTTCTGTCTGAGAGTGTGGGGGAGACGGGGTCAATGATCTGGAATGTTCTGTCAGAGTGTGGGGGAGACGGGGTCAATGATCTGGAATGTTCTGTCTGAGAGTGTGGGGGAGACGTGGTCAATGATCTGGAATGTTCTGTCTGAGAGTGTGGGGGAGACAGGGTCAATGTTCTGTCTGAGAGTGTGGGGGAGACAGGGTCAATGATCAGGAATGTTCTGTCTGAGGGTGTGGGGGAGACAGGGTCAATGATCTGGAATGTTCTGTCAGAGAGTGTGGGGGAGACAGGGTCAATGATCTGGAATGTTCTGTCTGAGAGTGTGGGGGAGACAGGGTCAATGATCTGGAATGTTCGGTCTGAGAGTGTGGGGGAGACAGGGTCAATGATCTGGAATGTTCTGTCTGAGAGTGTGGGGGAGACGGGGTCAATGATCTGGAATGTTCTGTCTGAGAGTGTGGGGGAGACGGGGTCAATGATCTGGAATGTTCAGTCTGAGAGTGTGGGGGAGACCGGGTCAATGATCTGGAATGTTCTGTCTGAGAGTGTGGGGGAGACGGGGTCAATGATCTGGAATGTTCTGTCTGAGAGTGTGGGGGAGACGGGGTCAATGAGCTGGAACGTTCTGACTGAGAGTGTGGGGGAGAAAGGGTCAATGATCTGGAATGTTCTGTCTGAGAGTGTGGGGGAGACGGGGTCAATGATCTGGAATGTTCTGTCTGAGAGCGTGGGGGAGACAGGGTCAATGATCTGGAATGTTCTGTCTGAGAGTGTGGGGGAGATGGGGTCAATGATCTGGAAAGTTCTGACTGAGAGTGTGGGGGAGACGGGGTCAATGATCTGGAATGTTCTGTCTGAGAGTGTGGGGGAGACAGGGTCAATGATCTGGAATGTTCTGTCTGAGAGTGTGGGGGAGACGGGGTCAATGATCAGGAATGTTCTGTCTGAGAGTGTGGGGGAGGCGGGGTCAATGATCTGGAATGTTCTGTCTGAGAGTGTGGGGGAGACAGGGTCAATGATCTGGAATGTTCTGTCTGAGGGTGTGGGGGAGACAGGGTCAATGATCTGGAATGTTCTGTCTGAGAGTGTGGGGGAGACGGGGTCAATGTTCTGTCTGAGAGTGTGGGGGAGACAGGGTCAATGATCTGGAATGTTCTGTCAGAGTGTGGGGGAGACGGGGTCAACGATCTGGAATGTTCTGTCTGAGAGTGTGGGGGAGACGGGGTCAATGATCTGGAATGTTCTGTCTGAGAGTGTGGGGGAGACGGGGGCAATGATCTGGAATGTTCTGTCTGAGAGTGTGGGGGAGGCGGGGTCAATGATCTGGAATGTTCTGTCTGAGAGTGTGGGGGAGACGGGGTCAATGATCTGGAATGTTCTGTCAGAGTGTGGGGGAGACGGGGTCAATGATATGGAATGTTCTGTCTGAGAGTGTGGGGGAGACGGGGTCAATGATCTGGAATGTTCTGTCTGAGAGTGTGGGGGAGACAGGGTCAATGTTCTGTCTGAGAGTGTGGGGGAGACAGGGTCAATGATCTGGAATGTTCTGTCTGAGGGTGTGGGGGAGACAGGGTCAATGATCTGGAATGTTCTGTCAGAGAGTGTGGGGGAGACAGGGTCAATGATCTGGAATGTTCTGTCTGAGAGTGTGGGGGAGACAGGGTCAATGATCTGGAATGTTCGGTCTGAGAGTGTGGGGGAGACAGGGTCAACGATCTGGAATGTTCTGTCTGAGAGTGTGGGGGAGACGGGGTCAATGATCTGGAATGTTCTGTCTGAGAGTGTGGGGGAGACGGGGTCAATGATCTGGAATGTTCAGTCTGAGAGTGTGGGGGAGACCGGGTCAATGATCTGGAATGTTCTGTCTGAGAGTGTGGGGGAGACGGGGTCAATGATCTGGAATGTTCTGTCTGAGAGTGTGGGGGAGACAGGGTCAATGATCTGGAATGTACTGTCTGAGACTGTGGGGGAGACAGGGTCAATGATCTGGAATGTTCTGTCAGAGTGTGGGGGAGACGGGGTCAATGATCTGGAATGTTCTGTCTGAGAGTGTGGGGGAGACGGGGGCAATGATCTGGAATGTTCTGTCTGAGAGTGTGGGGGAGGCGGGGTCAATGATCTGGAATGTTCTGTCTGAGAGTGTGGGGGAGACGGGGTCAATGATCTGGAATGTTCTGTCTGAGAGTGTGGGGGAGACGGGGGCAATGATCTGGAATGTTCAGTCTGAGAGTGTGGGGGAGACCGGGTCAATGATCTGGAATGTTCTGTCTGAGAGTGTGGGGGAGACACGGTCAATGATCTGGAATGTTCTGTCTGAGAGTGTGGGGGAGACGGGGTCAATGATCTGGAATGTTCTGTCTGAGAGTGTAGGGGAGACAGGGTCAATGTTCTGTCTGAGAGTGTGGGGGAGACAGGGTCAATGATCTGGAATGTTCTGTCAGAGTGTGGGGGAGACGGGGTCAATGATCTGGAATGTTCTGTCTGAGAGTGTGGGGGAGACGGGGTCAATGATCTGGAATGTTCTGTCTGAGAGTGTAGGGGAGACAGGGTCAATGTTCTGTCTGAGAGTGTGGGGGAGACAGGGTCAATGATCTGGAATGTTCTGTGTGAGAGTGTGGGGGAGACGGGGTCAATGATCTGGAATGTTCTGTCAGAGTGTGGGGGAGACGGGGTCAATGATCTGGAATGTTCTGTCTGAGAGTGTGGGGGAGACGGGGTCAATGATCTGGAATGTTCTGTCTGAGAGTGTGGGGGAGACAGGGTCAATGTTCTGTCTGAGAGTGTGGGGGAGACAGGGTCAATGATCTGGAATGTTCTGTCTGAGGGTGTGGGGGAGACAGGGTCAATGATCTGGAATGTTCTGTCAGAGAGTGTGGGGGAGACAGGGTCAATGATCTGGAATGTTCTGTCTGAGAGTGTGGGGGAGACAGGGTCAATGATCTGGAATGTTCGGTCTGAGAGTGTGGGGGAGACAGGGTCAATGATCTGGAATGTTCTGTCTGAGAGTGTGGGGGAGACGGGGTCAATGATCTGGAATGTTCTGTCTGAGAGTGTGGGGGAGACAGGGTCAATGATCTGGAATGTTCTGTCTGAGAGTGTGGGGGAGACGGGGTCAATGATCTGGAATGCTCTGTCAGAGTGTGGGGGAGACGGGGTCAATGATCTGGAATGTTCTGTCTGAGAGTGTGGGGGAGACGGGGTCAATGATCTGGAATGTTCTGTCTGAGAGTGTGGGGGAGACAGGGTCAATGTTCTGTCTGAGAGTGTGGGGGAGACAGGGTCAATGATCTGGAATGTTCTGTCTGAGGGTGTGGGGGAGACAGGGTCAATGATCTGGAATGTTCTGTCAGAGAGTGTGGGGGAGACAGGGTCAATGATCTGGAATGTTCTGTCTGAGAGTGTGGGGGAGACGGGGTCAATGTTCTGTCTGAGAGTGTGGGGGAGACAGGGTCAATGATCTGGAATGTACTGTCTGAGACTGTGGGGGAGACAGGGTCAATGATCTGGAATGTTCTGTCAGAGTGTGGGGGAGACGGGGTCAACGATCTGGAATGTTCTGTCTGAGAGTGTGGGGGAGACGGGGTCAATGATCTGGAATGTTCTGTCTGAGAGTGTGGGGGAGACGGGGGCAATGATCTGGAATGTTCTGTCTGAGAGTGTGGGGGAGACGGGGTCAATGATCTGGAATGTTCTGTCAGAGTGTGGGGGAGGCGGGGTCAATGATCTGGAATGTTCTGTCTGAGAGTGTGAGGGAGACGGGGTCAATGATCTGGAATGTTCTGTCTGAGAGTGTGGGGGAGACAGGGTCAATGTTCTGTCTGAGAGTGTGGGGGAGACAGGGTCAATGATCTGGAATGTTCTGTCTGAGGGTGTGGGGGAGACAGGGTCAATGATCTGGAATGTTCTGTCAGAGAGTGTGGGGGAGACAGGGTCAATGATCTGGAATGTTCTGTCTGAGAGTGTGGGGGAGACAGGGTCAATGATCTGGAATGTTCGGTCTGAGAGTGTGGGGGAGACAGGGTCAATGATCTGGAATGTTCTGTCTGAGAGTGTGGGGGAGACGGGGTCAATGATCTGGAATGTTCTGTCTGAGAGTGTGGGGGAGACGGGGTCAATGATCTGGAATGTTCAGTCTGAGAGTGTGGGGGAGACCGGGTCAATGATCTGGAATGTTCTGTCTGAGAGTGTGGGGGAGACGGGGTCAATGATCTGGAATGTTCTGTCTGAGAGTGTGGGGGAGACGGGGTCAATGAGCTGGAACGTTCTGACTGAGAGTGTGGGGGAGACGGGGTCAATGATCTGGAATGTTCTGTCTGAGAGTGTGGGGGAGACGGGGTCAATGATCTGGAATGTTCTGTCTGAGAGCGTGGGGGAGACAGGGTCAATGATCTGGAATGTTCTGTCTGAGAGTGTGGGGGAGACGGGGTCAATGATCTGGAATGTTCTGTCTGAGGATGTGGGGGAGACGGGGTCAATGATCTGGAATGTTCTGTCTGAGAGTGTGTGGGAGACAGGGTCAATGATCTGGAATGTTCTGTCTGAGAGTGTGGGGGAGACGGGGTCAATGATCTGGAATGTTCTGTCTGAGAGTGTGGGGGAGACGGGGTCAATGATCTGGAAAGTTCTGACTGAGAGTGTGGGGGAGGCACGGTCAATGATCTGGAATGTTCTGTCTGAGAGTGTGGGGGAGACAGGGTCAATGATCTGGAATGTTCTGTCTGAGAGTGTGGGGGAGACGGGGTCAATGATCTGGAATGTTCTGTCTGAGAGTGTGGGGGAGGCGGGGTCAATGATCTGGAATGTTCTGTCTGAGCGTGTGGGGGAGGCGGGGTCAATGATCTGGAATGTTCTGTCTGAGAGTGTGGGGGAGACGGGGTCAATGATCTGGAATGTTCTGTCTGAGAGGGTGGGGGAGACAGGGTCAATGATCTGGAATGTTCTGTCTGAGTGTGTGGGGGTGACGGGGGCAGTGATCTGGAATGTTCTGTCTGAGAGTGTGGGGGAGACAGGGTCAATGATCTCGAATGTTCTGTCTGAGAGTGTGGGGGAGACGGGGTCAATGATCTGGAATGTTCTGTCTGAGAGCGTGGGGGAGACGGGGTCAATGATCTGGAATGTTCTGTCTGAGAGGGTGGGGGAGACGGGGTCAATGATCTGGAATGTTCTGTCTGAGAGTGTGGGGGAGACGGGGTCAATGATCTGGAATGTTCTGTCTGAGAGTGTGGGGGAGACGGGGTCAATGATCTGGAATGTTCTGTCGGAGTGTGTGGGGGAGGCAGGGTCAATGATCTGGAATGTTCTGTCTGAGAGTGTGGGGGAGACGGGGTCAATGATCTGGAAGGTTCTGTCTGAGAGTGTGGGGGAGACGGGGTCAATGATCTGGAATGTTCTGTCTGAGAGCGTGGGGGAGACGGGGTCAATGATCTGGAATGTTCTGTCTGAGAGCGTGGGGGAGACGGGGTCAATGATCTGGAAGGTTCTGTCTGAGAACCCCAACCACACCGACCCGTCCCCCAACCACATCGACTCCTCCCCCGTCCACTTCCAGACCGACCCCTCCCCCATCCACACCCACCCCTCCCCACCCACACTCACACCGACCCCTCCCCATCCACACCCACCCCTCCCCACCCACACTCACACCGACCCCTCCCCATCCACACCGACCCCATCCCCATGCACACCGACCCCTCCCCCACCCACACCGACCTCTCCCCCACCCACCCCGACCCCTCCCCCATCCACACCCACACCGACCCCGACCCCTCCCCCATTCACACCAAAACCTCCCCTTCCCCCATCCACACCGACCCCTCCCCCACCCACACCGACCCCTCCCCCACCCACACCGACCTCTCCCCCATCCACACCGACCCCTCCCCCATCCACACCGACCCCTCTCCCACCCACACCGACCCCTCCCCCATCCACACCGACCCCTCCCCCATCCACACTGACCCCTCCCCCATCCACACCGACCCCTCCCCCATCCACACCGACCCCTCCCCCACCCACACCGACCCCTCCCCCACCCACACCGACCCCTCCCCATCCACACCGACCCCTCCCCCACCCACACCGACCCCTACCCCATCCACACCGACCCCTCCCCCATCCACACCGACCCCTCCCCCATCCACACCGACCCCTCCCCCATCCACACCGACCACTCCCCCATCCACACCGACCCCTCCCCCATCCACACCGACCCCTCCCCATCCACACTGACCCCTCCCCCATCCACACTGACCCCTCCCCCATCCACACCGACCCCTCCCCCATCCACACCGACCCCTCCCCCATCCACACCGACCCCTCCCCATCCACACTCCACCGACCCCTCCCCCATCCACACCGACCCCTCCCCATCCACACTGACCCCTCCCCCATCCACACCGACCCCTCCCCATCCACACCGACCCCTTCCCCACCCACACCGACCCCTCCCCATCCACACCCACACCGACCCCTCCCCACCCACACCGACCCCTCCCCATCCACACCGACCCCTCCCCCACCCACAGACCCCTCCCCCACCCACACCAACCCCTCCCCCACCCACACCGACGCCTCCCCACCCACACCGACCCCTCCCCATCCACACCGACCCCTCCCCCATCCACACCGACACCGACCCCTTCCACACCGACACCGACCCCTCCCCCATCCACACCGACCCCTCCCCACCGACCCCTCCCCCACCCACAGCCACACCGACCCCTCCCCCACCCACACCGACGCCTCCCCACCCACACCGACCCCTCCCCACCCACACCGACCCCTCCCCATCCACACCGACCCCTCCCCACCGACCCCTCCCCCACCCACAGACCCCCCCCACCCACAGACCCCCCCACCCACACCCACACCGACCCCTCGCCCACCCACACCGACCCCTCCCCCACCCACACCGTCCCCTCCCCCACCCACACCGACCCCTCCCCCATCCACACCGACCCCTCCCCCATCCACACCGACCCCTCCCCCATCCACACCGACCCCTCCCCCATCCACACCGACCCCTCCCCCATCCACACCGACCCCTCCCCATCCACACCGACACCTCCCCCACCCCCACCCACCGACCCCTCCCCCACCCCCACCCACCGACCCCTCCCCCACCCCCACACCTCCCCTCCCCCACCCACACCGACGCCTCCCCACCCCCACCGACCCCTCCCCCATCCACACTGACCCCTCCCCACCCCCACCGACCCCTCCCCCATCCACACTGACCCCTCCCCATCCACACCGACCCCTCTCCCATCCACACCGACCCCTCCCCCACCCACACTGACCCCTCCCCATCCACACCGACCCCTCTCCCATCCACACTGACCCCTCCCCCATCCACACCGACCCCTCCCCCATCCACACCGACCCCTCTCCCATCCACACCGACCCCTCCCCCACCCCACCGACCCCTCCCCCATCCACACCGACCCCTCCCCCATCCACACCCACACCGACCCCTCCCCCACCCCACCGACCCCTCTCCCATCCACACCGACCCCTCCCCCACCCCACCGACCCCTCCCCCATCCACACCGACCCCTCCCCCATCCACACCGACCCCTCCCCCACCCACCGACCCCTCCCCCATCCACACCAACCCCTCCCCCACCCACACCGACCCCTCCCCCACCCACGCCGACCCCTCTCCCATCCACACCGACCCCTCCCCCACCCCACCGACCCCTCCCCCATCCACACCGACCCCTCCCCCATCCACACCCACACCGACCCCTCCCCCACCCCACCGACCCCTCTCCCATCCACACCGACCCCACCCCATCCACACCGACCCCTCCCCCACCCACCGACCCCTCCCCCATCCACACCAACCCCTCCCCCACCCACACCGACCCCTCCCCCACCCCACCGACCCCTCCCCCATCCACACCGACCCCTCCCCCATCCACACCGACCCCTCCCCCACCCACCGACCCCTCCCCCATCCACACCAACCCCTCCCCCACCCACACCGACCCCTCCCCCACCCACGCCGACCCCTCCCCCACCCACACCGATCCCTCCCCCACCCACACCGACCCCTCCCCCACCCACCCCGACCCCTCCCATCCACACCGACCCCTCCCCATCCACACCGACCCCTCCCCCACCCACACCGACCCCTCCCCCATCCACACCGACCCCTCCCCCATCCACACCCACACTGACCCCTCCCCACCCACATCGACCCCTCCCCCATCCACACCCACACCGACCCCTCCCCCATCCACACCGACCCCTCCCCCATCCAGACCGACCCCTCCCCCATCCACACCGACCCCTCCCCCATCCACACCCACACCGACCCCTCCCCATCCACACCCACACCGACCCCTCCCCCATCCACACCGACCCCTCCCCCATCCACACCGACCCCTCCCCCATCCACACCGACCACTCCCCCATCCGCTCCCACACCGACCCCTCCCCACCCACACCGACCCCTCCCCCATCCGCTCCCACACCGACCCCTCCCCACCCACACTGACCCCTCCCCCATCCACACCGACCCCTCCCCACCTACACCGACCCCTCCCCCATCCACACCGACCCCTCCCCACCCACACTGACCACTCCCCCACCCACACCGACCCCTCCCCCATCCACACCGACCCCTCCCCATCCACACCGACCCCTCCCCCATCCACACTGACCCCTCCCCCATCCACACCGACCCCTCCCCATCCACACCGACCCCTCCCCACCCACACTGACCACTCCCCCACCCACACCGACCCCTCCCCCATCCACACCGACCCCTCCCCATCCACACCGACCCCTCCCCCATCCACACCGACCCCTCCCCATCCACACCGACCCCTCCCCATCCACACCGACCCCTCCCCCATCCACACCGACCCCTCCCCCATCCACACCCACACCGACCCCTCCCCATCCACACCGACTCCTCCCCCATCCACACCGACCCCTCCCCCATCCACACCGACCCCTCCCCCATCCACACCGACCCCTCCCCCATCCACACCGACCCCTCCCCATCCACACCGACCCCTCCCCATCCACACCGACCCCTCCCCCATCCACACCGACCCCTCCCCATCCACACCGACCCCTCCCCCATCCACACCGACCCCTCCCCCATCCACACCGACCCCTCCCCCATCCACACCGACCCCTCCCCATCCACACCGACCCCTCCCCCATCCACACCGACCCCTCCCCCATCCACACCGACCCCTCCCCATCCACACCGACCCCTCCCCCATCCACACCGACCCCTCCCCCATCCACACCCACACCGACCCCTCCCCCATCCACACCGACCCCTCCCCCATCCACACCCACCCCTCCCCCATCCACACCCACCCCTCCCCACCCACACCCACCCCTCCCCACCCACACCCACCCCTCCCCATCCACACCGACCACTCCCCCATCCACACCGACCACTCCCCCAGCCACACCGACCCCTCCCCCAGCCACACCCACACTGACCCCTCCCCCATCCACACCCACACCGATCCCTCCCCCACCCACACCCACCCCTCCCCATCCACACCGACCCCTCCCCCATCCACACCGACCACTCCCCCAGCCACACCGACCCCTCCCCCAGCCACACCCACACTGACCCCTCCCCCATCCACACCCACACCGATCCCTCCCCCACCCACACCCACCCCTCCCCCATCCACACCAACCCCTCCCCATCCACACCCACACCGACCCCTCCCCCACCCACACCCACACCGACCCCTCCCCCATCCACACCCACACTGACCCCTCCCCCATCCACACCCACACCGACCCCTCCCCCATCCACACCCACACCGACCCCGCCCCCTTCCACACCGACCCCTCCCCACCCACACCGACCCCTCCCCATCCACACCCACCGACCCCTCCCCCATCCACACCGACCCCTCCCCCACCGACCCCTCCCCCACCCACAGACCCCCCACCCACACCGACCCCTCCCCCACCCACACCGACCCCTCCCCCATTCACACCGACCCCTCCCCCATTCACACCGACCCCTCCCCCATTCACACCGACCCCTCCCCATCCACACCGACCCCTCCCCCATCCACACCCACACCGACCCCTCCCCCATCCACACCCACACCGACCCCTCCCCATCCACACCGACCCCTCCCCCATCCACACCCACACTGACCCCTCCCCCACCCACACCAACCCCTCCCCCACCCACACCAACCCCTCCCCATTCACACCGACCCCTCCCCCATCCAAACCCACACCGACCCCTCCCCCATCCACACCCACACCGACCCCTCCCCCATCCACACCCACACCGACCCCTCCCCCATCCACACCGACCCCTCCCCATCCACACCCACACCGACCCCTCCCCCACCCACACCCACACCGACCCCTCCCCCATTCACACCGACCCCTCCCCCATTCACACCGACCCCTCCCCATCCACACCGACCCCTCCCCCATCCACACCCACACCGACCCCTCCCCCATCCACACCCACACTGACCCCTCCCACACCCACACTGACCCCTCCCCCACCCACACCGACCCCGCCCCCACCCACACCGACCCCGCCCCCACCCACACCGACCCCGCCCCCACCCACCCCTCCCCCATCCACACCCACACCGACCCCTCCCCCATCCACACCCACACCAACCCCTCCCCCATCCACACCCACACCGACCCCTCCCCCATCCACACCGACCCCTCCCCATCCACACCGACCCCTCCCCCATCCACACCGACCCCTCCTCATCCACACCCACGCCGACCCCTCCCCCATCCACACCGACCCCTCCCCCACCCACACCCACACCGACCCCTCCCCCATTAACACCGACCCCTCCCCCACCCACACCGACCACTCCCTCATCCACACCGACCCCTCCCCCATCCACACCGACCCCTCCCCCATCCACACCGACCCCTCCCCCATCCACACCGACCCCTCCCCCATCCACACCGACCCCTCCCCCATCCACACCGACCCCTCCCCCATCCCCACCGACCCCTCCCCCATCCCCACCGACCCCTCCCCCATCCCCACCGACCCCTCCCCCACCCCCACCGACCCCTCCCCCATCCACACCGACCCCTCCCCCATCCACACAGACCCCTCCCCCATCCACACCGACCCCTCCCCATCCACACCGACCCCTCCCCCACCCACACCGACCCCTCCCCCATCCACACCGACCCCTCCCCCACCCCCATCCACACCGACCCCTCCCCCACCCACACCGACCCCTCCCCCACCCACACCGACCCCTCCCCCATCCACACCGACCCCTCCCCCACCCACACCGACCCTCCCCCACCCACACCGACCCCTCCCCATCCACACCGACCCCTCCCCCACCCACACCGACCCCTCCCCCATCCACACCGACCCCTCCCCATCCACACCGACCCCACCCCATCCACACTGACCCCTCCCCCATCCACACCGAACCCTCCCCCATCCACACCGACCCCTCCCCATCCACACCGACCCCTCCCCCATCCACACTGACCCCTCCGCCATCCACACCGACCCCTCCCCCATCAACACCGACCCCTCCCCCATCCACACCGACCCCTCCCCCATCCACACCGAACCCTCCCACATCCACACCGACCACTCCCCCACCCACACCGACCCCTCCCCCATCCACACCGACCCCTCCCCATCCACACCGACCCCTCCCCCATCCACACTGACCCCTCCGCCATCCACACCCACCCCTCCCCCACCCACACCCACCCCTCCCCATCCACACCCACACCCACCCCTCCCCCATCCACACCGACCCCTCCCCCACCCACACCGACCCCACCCCCACCCACACCCACCCCTCCCCCATCCACCCCGACCCCTCCCCCACCCACACCCACACCGACCCCTCCCCCATCCACACCGACCCCTCCCCCATACACACCGACCCCTCCCCCATCCACACCGACCCCTCCCCATCCACACCCACACTGACCCCTCCCCCATCCACACCGACCCCTCCCCCATCCACACCCACACTGACCCCTCCCCCATCCACACCCACACCGATCCCTCCCCCACCCACACCCACACCTCCCCCACCCACACCGACCCCTCCCCCATCCACACCGACCCCTCCCCATCCACACCGACCCCTCCCCCATCCACACCGACCCCGCCCCATCCACACCGACCCCTCCCCCACCCACACCGACCCCTCCCCACCCACACCGACCCCTCCCCCACCCACAGACCCCCCCCACCCACAGACCCCCCCCCACCCACACCGACCCCTCCCCCACCCACACCGACCCCTCCCCCATCCACACCGACCCCTCCCCCACCGACCACTCCCCCACCCACAGACCCCCCCCACCCACAGACCCCCCCATCCACACCGACCCCTCCCCTCCCACACCGACCCCTCCCCCACCCACACCAACCCCTCCCCTCCCACATCGACTCCTCCCCCACCCACACCGACCCCTCCCCCATCCACACCGACCCCTCCCCCATCCACACCAACTCCTCCCCCATCCACACCGACCCGTCCCCCACCCCCACTGACCCCTCCCCCACCCCCACCGACCCCTCACCCATCCACACCGACCCCATCCACACCGACCCCTCCCCCATCCACACCGACCCCTCCCCCATCCACACCGACCCCTCCCCCATCCACACCGACCCCTCCCCCACCCACACCGACCCCTCCCCCACCCACACCGACCCCTCCCCACCCACACTGACCCCTCCCCCATCCACACGGACCCCTCCCCCACCGCCACCGACCCCTCCCCCACCCCCACCGACCCCTCCCCCATCCACACCGACCCCTCCCCCATCCACACCGACCCCTCCCCCATCCACACCGACCCCTCCCCCATCCCCACCGACCCCTCCCCCAACCCCACCGACCCCTCCCCCACCCCCACCGACCCCTCCCCCACCCCCACCGACCCCTCCCCCACCCCCACCGACCCCTCCCCCATCCACACCGACCCCTCCCCCATCCACACGGACCCCTCCCCCATCCACACCCACACCGACCCCTCCCCCACCGACCCCTCCCCCATCCACACCGACCCCTTCCCCATCCACACCGACCCCTCCCCCATCCACACCGACCCCTCCCCCATCCACACCGACCCCTCCCCCATCCATACCGACCCCTCCCCCATCAACACCGACCCCTCCCCCATCCACACCGACCCCTCCCCCATCCACACCGACCCCTCCCCCATCCACACCGACCCCTCCCCCATCCACACCGACCCCACCCCATCCACTCCGACCCCTCCCCATCCACACCGACCCCACCCCCATCCACACCGACCCCTCCCCCATCCACACCGACCCCTCCCCCATCCACACCGACCCCTCCCCCATCCACACCGACCCCACCCCATCCACACCGACCCCTCCCCATCCACACCGACCCCACCCCCATCCACACCGACCCCACCCCCATCCACACTGACCCCTCCCCCATCCACACCCACACCGACCCCTCCCCCACCGACCCCTCCCCCATCCACACCGACCCCTCCCCCATCCACACCGACCCCTCCCCCATCAACACCGACCCCTCCCCCATCCACACCGACCCCTCCCCCATCCACACCGACCCCTCCCCCATCCACACCGACCCCTCCCCCATCCACACCGACCCCACCCCATCCACACCGACCCCACCCCATCCACACCGACCCCTCCCCATCCACACCGACCCCACCCCCATCCACACTGACCCCTCCCCCATCCACACCGACCCCTCCCCATCCACACCGACCCCTCCCCCACCCACACCGACCCCTCCCCCACCCACACCGACCCCTCCCCATCCACACCGACACCACCCCCATCCACACTGACCCCACCCCCATCCACACCCACACCGACTCCTCCCCATCCACACCGACCCCTCCCCATCCACACCGACCCCTCCCCCATCCACACCGACCCCACCCCATCCACACCGACCCCTCCCCATCCACACCGACCCCACCCCCATCCACACTGACCCCTCCCCCATCCACACCCACACCGACTCCTCCCCCACCCACACCCACACCGACTCCTCCCCATCCACACCCACACCGACCCCTCCCCCATCCACATCCACACCGACCCCTCCCCCATCCACATCCACACCGACCCCTCCCCCATCCACGTCCACACCGACCCCTCCCCCATCCACACCCACACCGACCCCTCCCCCATCCACATCCACACCGACCCCTCCCCCATCCACGTCCACACCGACCCCTCCCCCATCCACACCGACCCCTCCCCCATCCACACCGAACCCCCCCCACCCACACCGACCCCTCCCCATCCACACCCATACCGACCCCTCCCCCATCCCGACCGACCCCTCCCCCATCCCCACCGACCCCTCCCCCACACCCACCGACCCCTCCCCCACCCACACTGACCCCTCCCCCATCCACACTGACCCCTCCCCCATCCACACTGACCCCTCCCCCATCCACACCGACCCCTCCCCATCCACACCGACCCCTCCCCCACCCACACCGACCCCTCTCCCATCCACACCGACCCCTCCCCCACCCCGACCCCTCCCCCACCCACACCGACCCCTCCCCCATCCACACCGACCCCTCCCCCACCCACACCGACCCCTCCCCCACCCACACCGACCCCTCCCCCATCCACACCGACCCCTCCCCCATCCACACCGACCCCACCCCCATCCACACCGACCCCTCCCCCATCCACACCGACCCCTCCCCCATCCACACACCACCGACCCCTCCCCATCCACACCCCACCGACCCCTCCCCATCCACACCGACACCTCCCCCACCCACACCAACCCCTCCCCCACCCACACCCACACCGACCCCGCCCCCACCCACATCGACTCCTCCCCACCCACATAGACTCCTCCCCATCCACACCCACACCGACCCCTCCCTCATCCACACCGACCCCTCCCCATCCACACCGACCCCTCCCCCACCCACACCGACCCCTCCCCATCCACACCGACCCCTCCCCATCCACACCGACCCCTCCCCCACCCACACCGACCCCTCCCCCATCCACACCGACCCCTCCCCATCCACACCGACCCCTCCCCATCCACACCGACCCCACCCCATCCACACCGACCCCTCACCCATCCACACCCACCCCTCCCCCATCCACACCGACCACTCCCCCACCCACACCGACCCCTCCCCCATCCACACCGACCACTCCCCAAGCCACACCGACCCCTCCCCCACCCACACCGACCCCTCCCCCACCCACACCCACACCGATCCCTCCCCCACCCACACCCACACCGATCCCTCCCCCACCCACACCCACACCGATCCCTCCCCCACCCACACCCACACCGACCCCTCCCCCATCCACACCGACCCCTCCCCATCCACATCCACACCGACCCCTCCCCCACCCACACCCACACCGACCCCTCCCCCATCCACACCCACACTGACCCCTCCCCCATCCACACCCACACCGACCCCTCCCCCATCCACACCCACACCGACCCCTCCCCCACCCACACCGACCCCCATCCACACCGACCCCTCCCCACCCACACCGACCCCTCCCCATCCACACCCACACCGACCCCTCCCCCATCCACACCGACCCCTCCCCCACCGACCCCTCCCCCACCCACAGACCCCCCACCCACACCGACCCCTCCCCCACCCACACCGACCCCTCCCCCACCCACACCGACCCCTCCCCCATTCACACCGACCCCTCCCCCATTCACACCGACCCCTCCCCATACACACCGACCCCTCCCCCATCCACACCCACACCGACCCCTCCCCCATCCACACCCACACCGACCCCTCCCCCATCCACACCCACACTGACCCCTCCCCCACCCACACCAACCCCTCCCCCACCCACACCGACCCCGCCCCCACCCACACCAACCCCTCCCCATCCACACCGACCCCTCCCCCATCCAAACCCACACCGACCCCTCCCCCATCCACACCCACACCGACCCCTCCCCCATCCACACCGACCCCTCCCCCATCCACACCGACACCTCCCCCATCCACACCGACCCCTCCCCCACCCACACCCACACCGACCCCTCCCCCATTCACACCGACCCCTCCCCCATTCACACCGACCCCTCCCCATCCACACCGACCCCTCCCCCATCCACACCCACACCGACCCCTCCCCCATCCACACCCACACCGACCCCTCCCCCATCCACACCCACACTGACCCCTCCCCCACCCACACCGACCCCTCCCCCACCCACACCGACCCCGCCCCCACCCACACCAACCCCTCCCCATCCGCTCCCACACCGACCCCTCCCCATCCACACCCACACCGACCCCTCCCCCATTAACACCGACCCCTCCCCACCCACACCCACACCGACCCCTCCCCATCCACACCCACACCGACCCCTCCCCCATTAACACCGACCCCTCCCCCACCCACACCGACCCCTCCCTCATCCACACCGACCCCTCCCCCATCCACACCGACCCCTCGCCCATCCACACCGACCCCTCCCCCATCCACACCGACCCCTCCCCCATCCACACCGACCCCTCCCCCATCCACTCCCACACTGACCCCTCCCCCATCCACACCCATACCGACCCCTCCCCCATCCCCACCGACCCCTCCCCCATCCCCACCGACCCCTCCCCCACCCCCACCGACCCCACCCCCACCGACCCCTCCTCCATCCACACTGACCCCTCCCCCATCCACACCGACCCCTCCCCCATCCACACTGACCACTCCCCCATCCACACCGACCCCTCCCCCATCCACACCGACCCCTCCCCCATCCACACCGACCCCTCCCCACCCACACCTCCCCCTCCCCCACACACACCGACCCCTCCCCCATCCACACCGACCCCTCCCCCATCCACACCGACCCCACCCCCATCCACACCGACCCCTCCCCATCCACACCGACCCCTCCCCCATCCACACCCCACCGACCCCTCCCCCACCCACACCTCCCCCTCCCCCACACACACCGACCCCTCCCCCATCCACACCGACCCCACCCCCATCCACACCGACACCTCCCCATCCACACCGACCCCTCCCCCACCCACACCGACCCCTCCCCCATCCACACCGACCCCTCCCCATCCACACCGACCCCTCCCCCATCCACACCCACACCGCCCCCGCCCCCACCCACATCGACTCCTCCCCACCCACATAGACTCCTCCCCATCCACACCCACACCGGCCCCTCCCTCATCCACACCGACCCCTCCCCCATCCACACCAACCCCTCCCCCATCCACACCCACACCGACCCCTCCCCCACCCACACCGACCACTCCCCATCCACACCGACCCCTCCCCCACCCACACCGACCCCTCCCCCATCCACACCGACCCCTCCCCCATCCACACCGACCCCTCCCCATCCACACCGACCCCTCCCCCACCCACACCGACCCCTCCCCATCCACACCGACCCCTCCCCCATCCACACCGACCCCTCCCCCATCCACACCGACCCCTCCCCCATCCACACCGACCACTCCCCCACCCACACCGACCACTCCCCCACCCACACCGACCACTCCCCCATCCACACCGACCCCTCCCCCACCCACACCGACCCCTCCCCCATCCACACCGACCCCTCCCCATCCACACCGACCCCTCCCCATCCATACCGACCCCTCCCCATCCATACCGACCCCTCCCCCATCCACACCGACCCCTCCCCCACCCACACCGACCCCTCCCCCATCCACACCGACCCCTCCCCCATCCACACCGACCCCTCCCCATCCACACCGACCCCTCCCCCATCCACACCGACCCCTCCCCCATCCACACCGACCCCTCCCCCATCCACATCGACCCCTCCCCCATCCACACCGACCCCTCCCCCATCCACACTGACCCCTCCCCACCCACACCCACCCCTCCCCATCCACACCCACACCGACCCCTCCCCCATCCACACCGACCCCTCCCCCATCCACACCGACCCCTCCCCCACCCACACCGACCCCTCCCCCATCCACCCCGACCCCTCCCCCACCCACACCCACACCGACCCCTCCCCCATCCACACCGACCCCTCCCCCACCGACCCCTCCCCCACCCACAGACCCCCCACCCACACCGACCCCTCCCCCACACACACCGACCCCTCCCCCATTCACACCGACCCCTCCCCCATTCACACCGACCCCTCCCCATACACACCGACCCCTCCCCCATCCACACCCACACCGACCCCTCCCCCATCCACACCCACACCGACCCCTCCCCCATCCACACCCACACTGACCCCTCCCCCACCCACACCAACCCCTCCCCCACCCACACCGACCCCGCCCCCACCCACACCAACCCCTCCCCATCCACACCGACCCCTCCCCCATCCAAACCCACACCGACCCCTCCCCCATCCACACCCACACCGACCCCTCCCCCATCCACACCGACCCCTCCCCCATCCACACCGACACCTCCCCCATCCACACCGACCCCTCCCCCACCCACACCGACCCCTCCCCCATTCACACCGACCCCTCCCCCATTCACACCGACCCCTCCCCATCCACACCGACCCCTCCCCCATCCACACCCACACCGACCCCTCCCCCATCCACACCCACACCGACCCCTCCCCCATCCACACCCACACTGACCCCTCCCCCACCCACACCGACCCCTCCCCCACCCACACCGACCCCGCCCCCACCCACACCAACCCCTCCCCATCCGCTCCCACACCGACCCCCTCCCCATCCACACCCACACCGACCCCTCCCCCATTAACACCGACCCCTCCCCACCCACACCCACACCGACCCCTCCCCATCCACACCCACACCGACCCCTCCCCCATTAACACCGACCCCTCCCCCACCCACACCGACCCCTCCCTCATCCACACCGACCCCTCCCCCATCCACACCGACCCCTCGCCCATCCACACCGACCCCTCCCCCATCCACACCGACCCCTCGCCCATCCACACCGACCCCTCCCCCATCCACACCGACCCCTCCCCCATCCACTCCCACACTGACCCCTCCCCCATCCACACCCATACCGACCCCTCCCCCATCCCCACCGACCCCTCCCCCATCCCCACCGACCCCTCCCCCACCCCCACCGACCCCACCCCCACCGACCCCTCCTCCATCCACACTGACCCCTCCCCCATCCACACCGACCCCTCCCCCATCTACACTGACCCCTCCCCCATCCACACCGACCCCTCCCCCATCCACACCGACCCCTCCCCCATCCACACCGACCCCTCCCCATCCACACCGACCCCTCCCCCACCCACACCGACCCCTCCCCATCCACACCGACCCCTCCCCCACCCACACCGACCCCTCCCCCACCCACACCGACCCCTCCCCCATCCACACCGACCCCTCCCCCACCCACACCTCCCCCTCCCCCACACACACCGACCCCTCCCCCATCCACACCGACCCCTCCCCCATCCACACCGACCCCACCCCCATCCACACCGACCCCTCCCCATCCACACCGACCCCTCCCCCATCCACACCCCACCGACCCCTCCCCATCCACACCGACACCTCCCCATCCACACCGACCCCTCCCCCACCCACACCGACCCCTCCCCCACCCACACCGACCCCTCCCCCATCCACACCGACCCCTCTCCCATCCACACCGACCCCTCCCCCATCCACACCGACCCCTCCCCCACCCACACCGACCCCTCCCCCACCCACACCGACCCCTCCCCCATCCACACCGACACCACCCCCATCCACACCGACCCCTCCCCCATCCACACCGACCCCTCCCCCATCCACACACCACCGACCCCTCCCCCATCCACACCCCACCGACCCCTCCCCATCCACACCGACCCCTCCCCATCCACACCGACCCCTGCCCCACCCACACCAACCCCTCCCCCACCCACACCCACACCGACCCCGCCCCACCCACATAGACTCCTCCCCATCCACACCCACACCCACACCGACCCCACCCCACCCACACCGACCCCTCCCCACCCACACCGACCCCTCCCCCATCCACACCGACCCCTCCCCATCCACACCGACCCCTCCCCATCCATACCGACCCCTCCCCCATCCACACCGACCCCTCCCCCATCCACACCGACCCCTCCCCATCCACACCGACACCTCCCCATCCATACCGACCCCTCCCCATCCATACCGACCCCTCCCCCATCCACACCGACCCCTCCCCCATCCACACCGACCCCTCCCCCATCCACACCGACCCCTCCCCATCCACACCGACCACTCCCCCACCCACACCGACCCCTCCCCCATCCACACCGTCCACTCCCCCACCCACACCGACCCCTCCCCCATCCACACCGACCCCTCCCCCATCCACACCGACCCCTCCCCCATCCACACCGACCCCTCCCCCATCCACACCGACCCCTCCCGCATCCACACCGACCCCTCCCCCATCCACACCGACCCCTCCCGCATCCACACCGACCCCTCCCCCATCCACACCGACCCCTCCCCCATCCACACCGACCCCTCCCCCATCCACACCGACCCCTCCCCCATCCACACCGACCCCTCCCCCATCCACACCGACCCCTCCCCCATCCACACTGACCCCTCCCCCATCCACACCGACCCCTCCCCCATCCACACCGACCCCTCCCCCATCCACACCGACCCCTCCCCCATCCACACCCACACCGACCCCTCCCCCACCCACACCCACACCGACCCCTCCCCCACCCACACCCACACCGACCCCTCCCCCACCCACACCCACACCGACCCCTCCCCCATCCACACCGACCCCTCCCCCATCCACACTGACCCCTCCCCCATCCACACCGACCCCTCCCCCATCCACACCGACCCCTCCCCCATCCACACCGACCCCTCCCCCACCCACACCCACACCGACCCCTCCCCCACCCACACCCACCCCTCCCCATCCACACCCACACCGACCCCTTCCCCATCCACACCGACCCCTCCCCCATCCACACCGACCCCTCCCCCATCCACACTGACCCCTCCCCCACCCACACCGACCCCACCCCCACCGACCCCTCCCCCATCCACCCCGACCCCTCCCCCACCCACACCCACACCGACCCCTCCCCCATCCACACCGACCACTCCCCCACCCACACCGACCCCTCCCCCATCCACACCGACCCCTCCCCCATCCACACCGACCCCTCCCCCATCCACACCGACCCCTCCCCCATCCACACCCACACTGACCCCTCCCCCATCCATACCGACCCCTCCCCCATCCACACCCACACTGACCCCTCCCCCATCCACACCCACACCGATCCCTCCCCCACCCACACCGACCCTCCCCCATCCACACCGACCCCACCCCCACCCACACCGACCCCTCCCCCACCCACACCGACCCCTCCCCCATCCACACCGACCCCTCCCCCATCCACACCGACCCCTGCCCATCCTCAACGACCCCTCCCCATCCACACCGACCCCTCCCCCATCCACACCCCCCCATCCACACCGACCCCTCCCCCACCCCCACCGACCCCTCCCCCACCCCCACCGACCCCTCCCCCACCCCCCACCGACCCCTCCCCCATCCACACCGACCCCTCCCCCATCCACACTGACCCCTCCCCCATCCACACCCACACCGACCCCTCCCCCACCGACCCCTCCCCATCCACACCGACCCCCTCCCCCATCCACACCGACCCCTCCCCCCATCCACACCGACCCCTCCCCCATCCATACCGACCCCCTCCCCCATCAACACCGACCCCTCCCCCATCCACACCGACCCCTCCCCCATCCTCACCGACCCCTCCCCCATCCACACCGACCCCTCCCCATCCACACCGACCCCACCCCCATCCACACCGACCCCACCCCCATCCACACCGACCCCTCCCCATCCACACCGACCCCACCCCCATCCACACCGACCCCTCCCCCATCCACACCGACCCCTCCCCCATCCACACCGACCCCTCCCCCATCCACACCGACCCCACCCCATCCACACCGACCCCTCCCCATCCACACCGACCCCTCCCCATCCACACCGACCCCACCCCCATCCACACCGACCCCTCCCCCATCCACACCCACACCGACCCCTCCCCCACCGACCCCTCCCCCATCCACACCGACCCCTCCCCCATCCACACCGACCCCTCCCCCATCCACACCGACCCCTCCCCCCATCCACACCGACCCCTCCCCCATCAACACCGACCCCTCCCCCATCCACACCGACCCCTCCCCCATCCACACCGACCCCTCCCCCATCCACACCGACCCCACCCCCATCCACACCGACCCCCTCCCCATCCACACCGACCCCTCCCCATCCACACCGACCCCACCCCCATCCACACGGACCCCTCCCCCCATCCACACCGACCCCTCCCCCATCCACACCGACCCCACCCCCATCCACACCGACCACTCCCCCATCCACACCGACCCCACCCCCATCCACACTGACACCTCCCCCATCCACACCGACCCCTCCCCCATCCACACCCACACCGACTCCTCCCCATCCACACCCACACCGACCCCTCCCCCATTCACATCCACACCGACCCCTCCCCCATCCACATCCACACCGACCCCTCCCCCATCCACACCCATACCGACCCCTCCCCCATCCCGACCGACCCCTCCCCCATCCCCACCGACCCCTCCCCCACCCCCACCGACCCCTCCCCCATCCACACTGACCCCTCCCCCATCCACACTGACCCCTCCCCCATCCACACCGACCCCTCCCCATCCACACCGACCCCTCCCCCACCCACACCGACCCCTCCCCCATCCACACCGACCCCTCTCCCATCCACACCGACCCCTCCCCCACCCCTCCCCCTCCCCCACCCACACCGACCCCTCCCCCATCCACACCGACCCCTCCCCCACCCACACCGACCCCTCCCCCACCCACACCGACCCCTCCCCCACCCACACCGACCCCTCCCCCATCCACACCGACCCCACCCCCATCCACACCGACCCCTCCCCCATCCACACCGACCCCTCCCCCATCCACACCGACCCCTCCCCCATCCACACACCACCGACCCCTCCCCATCCACACCCCACCGACCCCTCCCCATCCACACCGACACCTCCCCCACCCACACCAACCCCTCCCCCACCCACACCCACACCGACCCCGCCCCCACCCACATCGACTCCTCCCCACCCACATCGACTCCTCCCCATCCACACCCACACCGACCCCTCCCCATCCACACCGACCCCTCCCCCACCCACACCGACCCCTCCCCATCCACACCGACCCCTCCCCCACCCACACCGACCCCTCCCCCATCCACACCGACCCCTCCCCATCCACACCGACCCCTCCCCATCCACACCGACCCCTCCCCATCCACACCGACCCCACCCCATCCACACCGACCCCTCACCCATCCACACCCACCCCTCCCCCATCCACACCGACCACTCCCCCACCCAAACCGACCCCTCCCCCATCCACACCGACCACTCCCCAAGCCACACCGACCCCTCCCCCACCCACACCGACCCCTCCCCCACCCACACCCACACCGATCCCTCCCCCACCCACACCCACACCGATCCCTCCCCCACCCACACCCACACCGATCCCTCCCCCACCCACACCGACACCGACCCCTCCCCCATCCACACCGATCCCTCCCCCACCCACACCCACACCGACCCCTCCCCCACCCACACCCACACCGACCCCTCCCCCATCCAAACCCACACCGACCCCTCCCCCATCCACACCCACACCGACCCCTCCCCCATCCACACCCACACCGACCCCTCCCCCATCCACACCCACACCGACCCCTCCCCCACCCACACCGACCCCGCCCCCATCCACACCGACCCCTCCCCACCCACACCGACCCCTCCCCATCCACACCCACACCGACCCCTCCCCCATCCACACCGACCCCTCCCCCACCGACCCCTCCCCCACCCACAGACCCCCCACCCACACCGACCCCTCCCCCCACACACACCGACCCCTCCCCCATTCACACCGACCCCTCCCCCATTCACACCGACCCCTCCCCATACACACCGACCCCTCCCCCATCCACACCCACACCGACCCCTCCCCCATCCACACCCACACCGACCCCTCCCCCATCCACACCCACACTGACCCCTCCCCCACCCACACCAACCCCGCCCCCACCCACACCAACCCCTCCCCATCCACACCGACCCCTCCCCCATCCAAACCCACACCGACCCCTCCCCCATCCACACACACACCGACCCCTCCCCCATCCACACCGACCCCTCCCCCATCCACACCGACACCTCCCCCATCCACACCGACCCCTCCCCATCCACGCCGACCCCTCCCCCATCCACACCGACCCCTCCCCCATCCACACCGACCCCTCCCCCACCCACACCCACACCGACCCCTCCCCCATTCACACCGACCCCTCCCCCATTCACACCGACCCCTCCCCATCCACACCGACCCCTCCCCCATCCACACCCACACCCGACCCCTCCCCCATCCACACCCACACCGACCCCTCCCCCATCCACACCCACACTGATCCCTCCCCCACCCACACCAACCCCTCCCCCACCCACACCGACCCCGCCCCCACCCACACCGACCCCTCCCCATCCACACCCACACCGACCCCTCCCCCATCCACACCCACACCGACCCCTCCCCCATCCACACCCACACCGACCCCTCCCCATCCACACCCACACCGACCCCTCCCCCATCCACACCCACACCGACCCCTCCCCCATCCACACCCACACCGACCCCTCCCCACCCACACCCACACCGACCCCTCCCCATCCACACCCACACCGACCCCTCCCCCATTAACACCGACCCCTCCCCCATCCCCACCGACCCCTCCCCCACCCCCACCGACCCCACCCCCACCGACCCCTCCTCCATCCACACTGACCCCTCCCCCATCTACACTGACCCCTCCCCCATCCACACCGACCCCTCCCCCATCCACACCGACCCCTCCCCCATCCACACCGACCCCTCCCCATCCACACCGACCCCTCCCCCACCCACACCGACCCCTCCCCATCCACACCGACCCCTCCCCCACCCACACCGACCCCTCCCCCACCCACACCGACCCCTCCCCCATCCACACCGACCCCTCCCCCACCCACACCGACCCCTCCCCCACACACACCGACCCCTCCCCCATCCACACCGACCCCTCCCCCATCCACACCGACCCCACCCCCATCCACACCGACCCCACCCCCATCCACACCGACCCCTCCCCCATCCACACCCCACCGACACCTCCCCATCCACACCGACCCCTCCCCCACACACACCCACACCGCCCCCGCCCCCACCCACATCGACTCCTCCCCACCCACATAGACTCCTCCCCATCCACACCCACACCGGCCCCTCCCTCATCCACACCGACCCCTCCCCCATCCACACCGACCCCTCCCCCATCCACACCGACCCCTCCCCCACCCACACCGACCCCTCCCCATCCACACCGACCCCTCCCCCACCCACACCGACCCCTCCCCATCCACACCGACCCCTCCCCATCCACACCGACCCCTCCCCCATCCACACCGACCCCTCCCCCATCCACACCGACCCCTCCCCCATCCACACCGACCACTCCCCCACCCACAACCGACCCCCCCCCATCCACACCGACCTCTCCCCCACCCACACCGACCCCTCCCCCATCCACACCGACCCCTCCCCATCCACACCGACCCCTCCCCATCCATACCGACCCCTCCCCATCCATACCGACCCCATCCCATCCACACCGACCCCTCCCCCACCCACACCGACCCCTCCCCCATCCACACCGACCCCTCCCCCATCCACACCGACCCCTCCCCCATCCACACCGACCCCTCCCCATCCACACCGACCCCTCCCCCATCCACACCGACCCCTCCCCCATCCACACCGACCCCTCCCCCATCCACACCGACCCCTCCCCCATCCACACCGACCCCTCCCCCATCCACACTGACCCCTCCCCCCATCCACACCGACCCCTCCCCCACCCACACCCACCCCCTCCCCATCCACACCGACCCCTCCCCCATCCACACCGACCCCTCCCCCATCCACACCGACCCCTCCCCCACCCACACCGACCCCACCCCCACCCACACCGACCCCTCCCCCATCCACCCCGACCCCTCCCCCACCCACACCCACACCGACCCCCTCCCCCATCCACACCGACCACTCCCCCACCCACACCCACATCGACCCCGCCCCCACCCACATCGACTCCTCCCCACCCACATAGACTCCTCCCCATCCACACCCACACCGGGCCCCTCCCTCATCCACACCGACCCCTCCCCCATCCACACCAACCCCCTCCCCCATCCACACCCACACCGACCCCTCCCCATCCACACCGACCCCTCCCCCATCCACACCCACACCGACCCCTCCCCCACCCACACCGACCCCCTCCCCATCCACACCGACCCCTCCCCCACCCACACCGACCCCTCCCCATCCACACCCCACACCGACCCCTCCCCCATCCACACCGACCCCTCCCCCATCCACACCGACCCCTCCCCCATCCACACCGACCCCTCCCCCATCCACACTGACCCCTCCCCCATCCACACCGACCCCTCCCCCACCCACACCCACCCCTCCCCATCCACACCGACCCCTCCCCCATCCACACCTACCCCTCCCCCATCCACACCGACCCCCTCCCCCACCCACACCGACCCCACCCCCACCCACACCGACCCCTCCCCCATCCACCCCGACCCCTCCCCCCACCCACACCCACACCGACCCCTCCCCCATCCACACCGACCACTCCCCCCACCCACACCCACATCGACCCCGCCCCCACCCACATCGACTCCTCCCCACCCACATAGACTCCTCCCCATCCACACCCACACCGGCCCCTCCCTCATCCACACCGACCCCTCCCCCATCCACACCAACCCCTCCCCCATCCACACCCACACCGACCCCTCCCCATCCACACCCACACCGACTCCTCCCCATCCACACCCACACCGACCCCTCCCCCACCCACACCGACCCCTCCCCCATCCACACCGACCCCCTCCCCATCCACACCCACACCGACCCCTCCCCCATCCACACCGACCCCTCCCCATCCACACCCACAACGACCCCCTCCCCCATCCACACCGACCCCTCCCCCATCCACACCGACCCCAACCCATCCACACCGACCCCATCCCCATCCATACCGACCCCTCCCCCATCCACACCGACCCCTCCCCCATCCACACCGACCCCTCCCCCACCCACACCCACCCCTCCCCCATCCACACCGACCACTCCCCCACCCACACCGACCCCTCCCCCATCCACACCGACCACTCCCCAAGCCACACCGACCCCTCCCCCCCACCCACACCGACCCCTCCCCCACCCACACCCACACCGATCCCTCCCCCACCCACACCCACACCGATCCCTCCCCCACCCACACCCACACCGATCCCTCCCCCACCCACACCCACACCGATCCCTCCCCCACCCACACCCACCACACCGACCCCTCCCCCATCCACACCGACCCCTCCCCCATCCACACCCACACCGACCCCTCCCCCCACCCACACCCACACCGACCCCTCCCCCATACACACCCACACTGACCCCTCCCCCATCCACACCCACACCGACCCCTCCCCCATCCACACCCACACCGACCCCTCCCCCACCCACACCGACCCCCCGCCCCCATCCACACCGACCCCTCCCCACCCACACCGACCCCTCCCCATCCACACCCACACCGACCCCCTCCCCCTCCCCCACCCACAGACCCCCCACCCACACCGACCCCTCCCCCCACACACACCGACCCCTCCCCCATTCACACCGACCCCTCCCCCATTCACACCGACCCCCCTCCCCCCCCATTCACACCGACCCCTCCCCATCCCACACCGACCCCCTCCCCCATCCACACCCACACCGACCCCTCCCCCATCCACACCCACACCGACCCCTCCCCCATCCACACCCACACTGACCCCTCCCCCACCCACACCAACCCCTCCCCCACCCACACCGACCCCGCCCCCACCCACACCAACCCCTCCCCCATCCACACCGACCCCTCCCCCATCCAAACCCACACCGACCCCTCCCCCATCCACACCCACACCGACCCCTCCCCATCCACACCGACCCCTCCCCCATCCACACCCACGCCGACCCCTCCCCCATCCACACCGACCCCTCCCCCATCCACACCGACCCCTCCCCCACCCACACCCACACCGACCCCTCCCCCATTCACACCGACCCCTCCCCCATTCACACCCGACCCCCTCCCCCATTCACACCGACCCCTCCCCATCCACACCGACCCCTCCCCCATCCACACCCACACCGACCCCTCCCCCATCCACACCCACACCGACCCCTCCCCCATCCACACCCACACTGACCCCTCCCCCACCCACACCAACCCCTCCCCCACCCAAACCGACCCCGCCCCCACCCACACCAACCCCTCCCCATCCACACCGACCCCTCCACCATCCAAACCCACACCGACCCCTCCCCCATCCACACCCACACCGACCCCTCCCCCATCCACACCCACACCGACCCCTCTCCCATCCACACCGACCCCTCCCCCACCCACACCGACCCCTCCCCCATCCACACCGACCCCTCCCCACCCACACCGACCCCTCCCCATCCCACACCCACACCGGCCCCTCCCCCCATCCACACCGACCCCTCCCCCACCCACAGACCCCCCCCACCCACAGACCCCCCCCACCCACACCGACCCCCCCCCCACCCACACCGACCCCTCCCCCATCCACACCGACCCCATCCCCACCCACACCGACCCCTCCCCCATCCACACCCACACCGACCCCTCCCCCATCCACACCGACCCCTCCCCCCATCCACACCGACCCCTCCCCCATCCACACCGACCCCTCCCCCACCGACCACTCCCCCACCCACAGACCCCCCCCACCCACAGACCCCCCCATCCACACCGACCCCCTCCCCCACCCACACCGACCCCTCCCCCACCCACACCGACCCCTCCCCATCGACACCCACACCGACCCCTCCCCCACCCACACCAACCCCTCCCCATCCACACCCACATCGACTCCTCCCCCACCCACACCGACCCCTCCCCCATCCACACCAACTCCTCCCCCATCCACACCGACCCCTCCCCCATCCACACCCGACCCCTCCCCCACCCCCACCCCCACCGACCCCTCCCCCATCCACACCGACCCCTCCCTCATCCACACCGACCCCTCCCCCACCCACACCGACCCCTCCCCCACCCACACCGACCCCTCCCCCATCCACACCGACCCCTCCCCCACCCACACCGACCCCTCCCCCACACACACCGACCCCTCCCCCATCCACACCGACCCCACCCCCCATCCACACCGACCCCTCCCCATCCACACCGACCCCTCCCCCATCCACACCCCACCGACACCTCCCCATCCACACCGACCCCTCCCCCACACACACCCACACCGCCCCCCGCCCCCACCCACATCGACTCCTCCCCACCCACATAGACTCCTCCCCATCCACACCCACACCGGCCCCTCCCTCATCCACACCGACCCCTCCCCCATCCACACCGACCCCTCCCCCCATCCACACCGACCCCTCCCCCACCCACACCGACCCCTCCCCATCCACACCGACCCCTCCCCCACCCACACCGACCCCTCCCCATCCACACCGACCCCTCCCCATCCACACCGACCCCTCCCCCATCCACACCGACCCCTCCCCCATCCACACCGACCCCTCCCCATCCACACCGACCCCTCCCCATCCATACCGACCCCTCCCCATCCATACCGACCCCCTCCCCATCCATACCGACCCCTCCCCCATCCACACCGACCACTCCCCCACCCACACCGACCCCTCCCCCATCCACACCGACCCCTCCCCCCATCCACACTGACCCCTCCCCCATCCACACCGACCCCTCCCCCCACCCACACCCACCCCTCCCCATCCACACCCACACCGACCCCTCCCCCATCCACACACGACCCCTCCCCCATCCACACCGACCCCTCCCCCACCCACACCGACCCCAACCCCCCACCGACCCCTCCCCCATCCACCCCGACCCCTCCCCCACCCACACCCACACCGACCCCTCCCCCCATCCACACCGACCACTCCCCCACCCACACCAACCCCTCCCCCACCTACACCCACATCGACCCCGCCCCCACCCACATCGACTCCTCCCCACCCACATAGACTCCTCCCCATCCACACCGGCCCCTCCCTCATCCACACCGACCCCTCCCCCATCCACACCAACCCCTCCCCATCCACACCCACACCGACCCCTCCCCATCCACACCGACCCCTCCCCATCCACGCCGACCCCTCCCCCCACCCACACCGACCCCTCCCCCCATCCACACCGACCCCTCCCCATCCACACCCCACACCGACCCCTCCCCCATCCACACCGACCCCTCCCCATCCACACCCACAACGACCCCTCCCCCATCCACACCGACCCCTCCCCATCCACACCGACCCCAACCCATCCACACCGACCCCTCCCCCATCCATACCGACCCCTCCCCCATCCACACCGACCCCTCCCCCATCCACACCGACCCCTCCCCACCCACACCCACCCCTCCCCCATCCACACCGACCACTCCCCCACCCACACCGACCCCTCCCCCATCCACACCGACCACTCCCCAAGCCACACCGACCCCTCCCCCACCCACACCGACCCCCTCCCCCACCCACACCGATCCCTCCCCCACCCACACCCACACCGATCCCTCCCCCACCCACACCCACACCGATCCCTCCCCCACCCACACCCACACCGACCCCTCCCCCATCCACACCGACCCCCTCCCCATCCACACCCACACCGACCCCTCCCCCACCCACACCCACACCGACCCCTCCCCCATACACACCCACACTGACCCCTCCCCCATCCACACCCACACCGACCCCTCCCCCATCCACACCCACACCGACCCCTCCCCCACCCACACCGACCCCGCCCCCATCCACACCGACCCCTCCCCACCCACACCGACCCCTCCCCATCCACACCCACACCGACCCCTCCCCCTCCCCCACCCACAGACCCCCCCACCCACACCGACCCCTCCCCCACACACACCGACCCCTCCCCCCATTCACACCGACCCCTCCCCCATTCACACCGACCCCTCCCCATCCACACCGACCCCTCCCCCATCCACACCCACACCGACCCCTCCCCCATCCACACCCCACACCGACCCCTCCCCCATCCACACCCACACTGACCCCTCCCCCACCCACACCAACCCCTCCCCCACCCACACCGACCCCGCCCCCACCCACACCAACCCCTCCCCATCCACACCGACCCCTCCCCCATCCAAACCCACACCGACCCCTCCCCCATCCACACCCACACCGACCCCTCCCCCCCATCCACACCGACCCCTCCCCCATCCACACCCACGCCGACCCCTCCCCCATCCACACCGACCCCTCCCCCATCCACACCGACCCCTCCCCCACCCACACCCACACCGACCCCTCCCCCATTCACACCGACCCCTCCCCCATTCACACCGACCCCTCCCCTATTCACAACGACCCCTCCCCATCCACACCGACCCCTCCCCCATCCACACCCACACCGACCCCTCCCCCATCCACACCCACACCGACCCCTCCCCCATCCACACCCCACACTGACCCCTCCCCCACCCACACCAACCCCTCCCCCCACCCAAACCGACCCCGCCCCCACCCACACCAACCCCTCCCCATCCACACCGACCCCTCCACCATCCAAACCCACACCGACCCCTCCCCCATCCACACCCACACCGACCCCTCTCCCATCCACACCGACCCCTCCCCCACCCACACCGACCCCTCCCCCATCCACACCGACCCCTCCCCACCCACACCGACCCCCTCCCCATCCACACCCACACCGGCCCCTCCCCCATCCACACCGACCCCTCCCCCACCCACAGACCCCCCCCACCCACAGACCCCCCCACCCACACCGACCCCCCCCCCCACCCACAACCGACCCCTCCCCCATCCACACCGACCCCATCCCCACCCACACCGACCCCTCCCCCATCCACACCCACACCGACCCCTCCCCCATCCACACCGACCCCTCCCCCATCCACACCGACCCCTCCCCCATCCACACCGACCCCTCCCCCACCGACCACTCCCCCACCCACAGACCCCCCCCACCCACAGACCCCCCCATCCACACCGACCCCTCCCCCACCCACACCGACCCCTCCCCCACCCACACCGACCCCTCCCCATCGACACCCACACCGACCCCTCCCCCACCCACACCAACCCCTCCCCATCCACACCCACATCGACTCCTCCCCCACCCCACACCGACCCCTCCCCCATCCACACCGACCCCTCCCCCTTCACACCAACTCCTCCCCCATCCACACCGACCCCTCCCCCATCCACACCGACCCCTCCCCCACCCCCACCCCCCACCGACCCCTCCCCCATCCACACCGACCCCTCCCTCATCCACACCGACCCCTCCCCCATCCACACCGACCCCTCCCCCATCCACACCGACCCCTCCCCCATCCCCACCGACCCCTCCCCCACCCCCACCGACCCCTCCCCCATCCACACCGACCCCTCCCCCATCCACACTGACCCCTCCCCCATCCACACCCGCACCGACCCCTCCCCACCCACACCCACACCGACCCCTCCCCCACCCACACCGACCCCTCCCCCATCCACACCGACCCCTCCCCCATCCACACCGACCCCTCCCCCATCCACACCGACCCCTCCCCCATCCACACCGACCCCTCCCCCATCCACACCGACCCCTCCCCCATCCACACCGACCCCTCCCCCATCCACACCGACCCCTCCCCCATCCACACCGACCCCTCCCCCATCCACACCGACCCCTCCCCATCCACACTCCCACCGACCCCTCCCCCATCCACACCGACCCCTCCCCCATCCACACCGACCCCTCCCCCATCCACACCGACCCCTCCCCCATCCACACCGACCCCTCCCCCATCCACACCGACCCCTCCCCCATCCACACCGACCCCTCCCCCATCCACACCGACCCCTCCCCCATCCACACCGACCCCACCCCCATCCACACCGACCCCTCCCCATCAACACCGACCCCACCCCCATCCACACCGACCCCTCCCCCATCCACACCGACCCCTCCCCCATCCACACCGACCCCTCCCCATCCACACCGACCCCTCCCCCATCCACACCGACCCCACCCCATCAACACCGACCCCACCCCCATCCACACTGACCCCTCCCCCATCCACACCGACCCCCACCCCCATCCACACTGACCCCACCCCCATCCACACCCACACCGACTCCTCCCCATCCACACCCACACCGACTCCTCCCCCATCCACACCGACCCCTCCCCCATCCACATCCACCCCGACCCCTCCCCCATCCACACCGACCCCTCCCCCATCCACACCGACCCCTCCCCCACCCACACCCTCCCCTCCCCCATCCACACCCATACCGACCCCTCCCCCATCCACACTGACCCCTCCCCATCCACACTGACCCCTCCCCCATCCCCACCGACCCCTCCCCATCCACACCGACCCCTCCCCCACCCACACCGACCCCTCCCCCATCCACACCGACCCCTCTCCCATCCACACCGACCCCTCCCCCATCCACACCGACCCCTCCCCCACCCACACCGACCCCTCCCCCACCCACACCGACCCCTCCCCCACCCACACCGACCCCTCCCCCATCCACACCGACACCACCCCCATCCACACCGACCCCTCCCCCATCCACACCGACCCCTCCCCCATCCACACACCACCGACCCCTCCCCCATCCACACCCCACCGACCCCTCCCCATCCACACCGACCCCTCCCCATCCACACCGACCCCTCCCCCACCCACACCAACCCCTCCCCCACCCACACCCACACCGACCCCGCCCCCACCCACATCGACTCCTCCCCACCCACATAGACTCCTCCCCATCCACACCCACACCGACCCCTCCCCATCCACACCGACCCCTCCCCCACCCACACCGACCCCTCCCCATCCACACCGACCCCACCCCATCCACACCGACCCCTCCCCACCCACACCGACCCCTCCCCACCCACACCGACCCCTCCCCACCCACACCGACCCCTCCCCCATCCACACCGACCCCTCCCCATCCACACCGACCCCTCCCCATCCACACCGACCCCTCCCCATCCATACCGACCCCTCCCCCATCCACACCGACCACTCCCCCACCCACACCGACCCCTCCCCCATCCACACCGTCCACTCCCCCACCCACACCGACCCCTCCCCCATCCACACCGACCCCTCCCCCATCCACACCGACCCCTCCCCCATCCACACCGACCCCTCCCCCATCCACACCGACCCCTCCCCCATCCACACCGACCCCTCCCCCATCCACACCGACCCCTCCCGCATCCACACCGACCCCTCCCCCATCCACACCGACACCTCCCGCATCCACACCGACCCCTCCCCCATCCACACCGACCCGTCCCCCATCCACACCGACCCCTCCCCCATCCACACCGACCCCTCCCCCATCCACACCGACCCCTCCCCCATCCACACCGACCCCTCCCCCATCCACACCGACCCCTCCCCCACCCACACCCACCCCTCCCCATCCACACCCACACCGACCCCTTCCCCATCCACACCGACCCCTCCCCCATCCACACCGACCCCTCCCCCATCCACACTGACCCCTCCCCCACCCACACCGACCCCACCCCCACCGACCCCTCCCCCATCCACCCCGACCCCTCCCCCACCCACACCCACACCGACCCCTCCCCCATCCACACCGACCACTCCCCCACCCACACCGATCCCTCCCCCATCCACACCGACCCCTCCCCCATCCACACCGACCCCTCCCCCATCCACACCGACCCCTCCCCCATCCACACCGACCCCTCCCCCATCCACACCCACACTGACCCCTCCCCCATCCATACCGACCCCTCCCCCATCCACACCCACACTGACCCCTCCCCCATCCACACCCACACCGATCCCTCCCCCACCCACACCGACCCTCCCCCATCCACACCGACCCCACCCCCACCCACACCGACCCCTCCCCCACCCACACCGACCCCTCCCCCACCCACACCGACCCCTCCCCCACCCACACCGACCCCTCCCCCATCCACACCGACCCCTCCCCCATCCACACCGACCACTCCCCCACCCACACCGATCCCTCCCCCATCCACACCGACCCCTCCCCCATCCACACCGACCCCTCCCCCATCCACACCGACCCCTCCCCCATCCACACCGACCCCTCCCCCATCCACACCCACACCGACCCCTCCCCATCCACACCGACCCCACCCACATCCACACCGACCCCTCCCCCATCCACACCGACCCCTCCCCCATCCACACCGACCCCTCCCCCATCCACACCCACACCGACCCCTCCCCCATCCATACCGACCCCTCCCCCATCCACACCCACACTGACCCCTCCCCCATCCACACCCACACCGATCCCTCCCCCACCCACACCGACCCTCCCCCATCCACACCGACCCCACCCCCACCCACACCGACCCCTCCCCCACCCACACCGACCCCTCCCCCACCCACACCGACCCCTCCCCCACCCACACCGACCCCTCCCCCATCCACACCGACCCCTCCCCCATCCACACCGACCCCTCCCCCATCCACACCGACCCCTCCCCCACACACACCGACCCCTCCCCCATCCACACCGACCCCTCCCCCATCCACACCGACCCCTCCCCATCCACACCGACCCCTCCCCCACCCACACCGACCCCTCCATCCACACCGACCCCTCCCCCATCCACACCGACCCCTCCCCATCCACACCGACCCCTCCCCCACCCACACCGACCCCTCCCCATCCACACCCACACCGACCCCTCCCCCACCCACAGACCCCCCCCACCCACACCGACCCCTCCCCCACCCACATCGACCCCTCCCCCACCCACACCGACCCCTCCCCCATCCACACCGACCCCTCCCCCACCCACACCGACCCCTCCCCCATCCACACCGACCCCTCCCCCATCCACACCCACACCGACCCCTCCCCCACCCACACCTCCCCCTCCCCCACACACACCGACCCCTCCCCCATCCACACCGACCCCACCCCCATCCACACCGACACCTCCCCATCCACACCGACCCCTCCCCCACCCACACCTCCCCCTCCCCCACACACACCGACCCCTCCCCCATCCACACCGACCCCACCCCCATCCACACCGACACCTCCCCATCCACACCGACCCCTCCCCCACCCACACCGACCCCTCCCCCATCCACACCGACCCCTCCCCCATCCACACCGACCCCTCCCCCACCGACCACTCCCCCACCCACAGACCCCCCCCACCCACAGACCCCCCCATCCACACCGACCCCTCCCCCACCCACACCTCCCCCTCCCCCACACACACCGACCCCTCCCCCATCCACACCGACCCCTCCCCCACCCACACCGACCCCACCCCCATCCACACCGACACCTCCCCATCCACACCGACCCCTCCCCCACCCACACCGACCCCTCCCCCACCCACACCGACCCCTCCCCCACCCACACCGACCCCTCCCCATACACACCCACATCGACTCCTCCCCATACACACCCACACCGACCCCTCCCCCATCGCCACCGACCCCGCCCCCATCCACCCACACCGACCCCTCCCCCACCCACACCCACACCGACCCCTCCCCCATCGCCACCGACCCCGCCCCCATCCACCCACACCGACCCCTCCCCCACCCACACCGACCCCTCCCCCACCCACACCGACCCCTCCCCCACCCACACCGACCCCTCCCCACCCACACCGACCCCTCCCCACCCACACCGACCCCTCCCCCACCCACACCGACCCCTCCCCCACCCACACCGGCCCCTCCCCCACCCACACCGACCCCTCCCCACCCACACCGACCCCTCCCCCATCCACACGGGCCCCTCCCCATCCACTCCCACACCGACCCCTCCCCATCGACACCGACCCCTCCCCATCCACACTGACCCCTCCCCCATCCACACTGACCCCTCCCCCACACCTCCCCCTCCCCCATCCACACTGACCTCTCCCCCATCCACACTGACCCCTCCCCCACACCGACCCCTCCCCCATCCACTCCCACACCGACCCCTCCCCATCCACACCGACCCCTCCCCATCCACACTGACCCCTCCCCCATCCACACTGACCCCTCCCCCACACCGACCCCTCCCCCATCCACTCCCACACCGACCCCTCCCCATCCACACTGACCCCTCCCCCATCCACACCCACACCGACCCCTCCCCATCCACAGCGACCCCATCCGCTCCCACACCGACCCCTCCCCACCCACACCGACCCCTCCCCCATCCACACCGACCCCTCCCCCACCCACACTGACCCCTCCCCCATCCACACCCACACCGACCCCTCCCCCATCCACACCGACCCCTCCCCATCCACACCCACATCGACTCCTCCCCCACCCACACCGACCCCTCCCCCATCCACACCAACTCCTCCCCCATCCACACCGACCCCTCCCCCATCCACACCGACCCCTCCCCCACCCCCACCGACCCCTCCCCCATCCACACCGACCCCTCCCCCATCCACACCGACCCCTCCCCCATCCACACCGACCCCTCCCCCATCCACACCGACCCCTCCCCCATCCACACCGGCCCCTCCCCCATCCACACCGACCCCTCCCCCATCCACACCGACCCCTCCCCCATCCACACCGACCCCTCCCCCATCCACACCGACCCCTCCCCCATCCACACCGACCCCTCCCCCATCCACACCGACCCCTCCCCATCCACACCGACCCCTCCCCATCCACACCGACCCCTCCCCATCCACACCGACCCCTCCCCCACCCCACCGACCCCTCACCCACCCCCACCGACCCCTCCCCATCCACAACGACCCCTCCCCCACCCCCACCGACCCCTCCCCCATCCACACCGACCCCTCCCCCATCCACACCGACCCCTCCCCCATCCACACCCACACCGATTCCTCCCCATCCACACCGACCCCTCCCCCACCCACAGCGACCCCATCCCCAGCCACACCCACCCCGACCCCTCCCCCACCACTCACTTCCTAACCATGGCTACAGTCGCCACCCAATAATAACTCTTAACCACTGCTACTCAAAAATCAAGGGCGCCTACCGTTCCTTCCCCCGACCGCACTTTGGGAAATCGGACCATGAGACGGTGCTCCTTCTCCCGGCATACAAGCAGAAGCTCAAGCGGGAGAATCCAGCTAAGAAGGTTGTGCAGTGCTGGTCCAAGGAGACAGAAGAGCTCTTACGCGACTGCTTAGAGACAGTGGACTGGTCCATATTTAAGAACTCAGCGACTAACTTAAATGAGTATGCCACCACCGTCACAGACTTCATCAGCAAATGTGTGGACGACTGCGTGCCAAAGAAAGCAGTACGTGCGTTCCAACCGGAAACCATGGCTCAATCGCGAGATTGACTCCCATAAAGTGAACCCTCGGAAGGCGATGGGCCCGGACGGGATCCCTGGTCGTGCACTCAGAGCCTGCGCGGACCAGCTGGCAGAGGTATTCGCGGACATCTTTAACCTGTCCGTACTCCACTCCGAGGTCCCCACCTGCTTCAAGAAGACCACCATCATACCGGTACCAAAGAAGAACCAGGCAACGTGCCTCAATGACTACCAACCAGTGGCCCTGACTTCAGTCGTAATGAAGTGTTTCGAGAGGTTGATCATGAAGCGCATCACCTCCATACTCCCAGAACGCCTTGATCCACTGCAATTCGCATACCGTCGCAACCGGTCCACATCAGACACCGTTTCCCTGGCCCTCCACTCATCCCTAGAGCATCTCGAAAACAAGGACTCCTACATTAGACTCCTATTTATTGACTACAGCTCTGCCTTCAACACCATAATCCCAGCCAAGCTCATATCAAAGCTCCAAAACCTAGGACTTGGCTCCTCACTCTGCAACTGGATCCTCGATTTTCTGACCAACAGACCACAATCAGTAAGAATAAACAACAACATTTCCTCCACAATAGTCCTCAATACCGGGGCCCTGCAAGGCTGTGTACTTAGCCCCCTATTCTACTCCCTGCGCACACACGACTGCGTGGCAAAATTTTGTTCCAACTCCATCTACAAGTTTGCTGACGATACGACCATAGTGGGCCGGATCTCGAATAACGATGAGTCCGAATACAGGAGGGAGATAGAGAACCTAGTGGAGTGGTGTAGCGACAACAATCTCTCCCTCAATGCCAGCAAAACTAAAGAGCTGGTCATTGACTTCAAGAAGCAAAGTACTGTCCACACCCCTGTCAGCATCAGCGGGGCCGAGGTGGAGATGGTTAGCAGCTTCAAATTCCTAGGGGTGCACATCACCAAAAATCTGTCCTGGTCCACCCACGTCAACGCTACCACCAAGAAAGCACAACAGCGCCTATACTTCCTCAGGAACTAAGGAAATTCGGCATGTCCACATTGACACTTACCAACTTTTACAGATGCACCATAGAAAGCATCCTATCAGGCTGCATCACAGCCTGGTATGGCAACTGCTCGGCCCAAGACCGCAAGAAACTTCAGAGAGTCGTGAACACCACCCAGTCCATCACACAAACCTGCCTCCCATCCACTGACTCCATCTACACCTCCCGCTGCCTGGGGAAAGCGGGCAGCATAATCAAAGACCCCTCCCACCCGGCTTACTCACTCTTCCAACTTCTTCCATTGGGCAGGAAATACAGAAGTCTGAGAACACGCACGAACAGACTCAAAAACAGCTTCTTCCCCGCAGTCACCAGACTCCTAAATGACCCTCTTATGGACTGACCTCATGAACACTACACCCTGTATGCTTCATCCGATGCCAGTGCTTATGTAGTTACATTGTGTACCTTCTGATAGTGACCACAATTTGGTTACATTTACATTAGCGATGGAAAGGGATAGGTATATACCGCAGGGCAATATACCGCTGGGGGAAAGGCAATTATGAAGTGATTAGGCAAGACCTAGGATGCATAGGATGGGGAAGGAAACTGCAGGGGATGGGCACAATTGAAATGTGGAGCTTGTTCAAGGAACAGCTACTGCTTGTCCTTCATCATAGATTACCATAGAATTTACAGTGCAGAAGGAGGCCATTCGGCCCATCGAGTCTGCACCGGCTCTTGGAAAGAGCACCCTGCCCAAGGTGAACACCCCACCCTATCCCCATAACCCAGTAACCCCACCTAACACTAAGGGCAATTTTGGACACTAAGGGCAATTTAGCACGGCCAATCCACCTAACCTGCACATCTTTGGACTGTGGGAGGAAACGGGAGCACCCGGAGGAAACCCACGCACACACGGGGAGGATGTGCAGACTCCGCACAGATAGTGACCCAAGCCGGAATCGAACCTGGGACCCTGGAGCTGTGAAGCAATTGTGCTAACCATAATGCTACCGTGCTGCCCTGTCAGGGAGGGAGGAAGTGGTCGAGCGAGGGAACCGTGGTTTACTAAAGTAGTTGAATCACTTGTCAAGAGGAAGAAGGAGGCTTTTTTTTTTTTTTAATTTAAAAAATATATATATTTATTAAAGTATTTTAACACAATTTTCTCCCTTCCAAACAATAACCCCCACCCCCACCCCCCCCGTAACAAAATAACGAGAAATCGTGCAGAGCAAGATATATACATGGCAAAATGCTATGTTTACATAGCTTTGTACACTGGCCCTCACCCGTACGTGCCAGTTTTCCCAACCCTTCACCCTTCATGTTATCTCTTGCTCATCCACCCTCCCAGGCAGTCCCCCCTCCCAGGACGTCCCTACCCCCCCACCCAGGTTGCTGCTGCTGCTGCTGCTGACCGATCTTCCTCTAACGCTCCGCGAGATAGTCTAGGAACGGTTGCCACCGCCTGTAGAACCCCTGCGCAGACCCTCTCAAGGCAAACTTAATCCTCTCCAACTTTATGAACCCCGCCATCTCGTTTATCCAGGCCTCCAGGCTGGGGGGCTTCGCCTCCTTCCACATTAGCAAGATCCTTCGCCGGGCTACTAGGGACGCAAAGGCCAGAATTCCGGCCTCTTTCGCTTCCTGCACTCCCGGCTCGTCCACTACTCCAAATATTGCTAGCCCCCAGCTTGGCTTGACCCGGACTTTCACCACCTGAGATATTGCTCCCGCCACTCCTCTCCAGAACCCCTCCAGTGCCGGGCATGACCAAAACATATGGACATGGTTCGCCGAACTCCCTGAGCACCTTCCACATCTGTCCTCTACCCCAAAGAACCTACTCAACCTCGCCCTTGTCAGATGCGCTCTGTGAACCACCTTAAACTGTATCAGGCTGAGCCTGGCACACGAGGAGGAGGAATTAACCCTACCTAGGGAGTCAGCCCACAGACCTTCCTCGATCTCCTCCCCCAGCTCCTCCTCCCATTTCCCCTTCAACTCTTCTACCAGCGCTTCCCCCTCTTCTTTCAACTCCTGGTGTATTTCCGACACCTTGCCCTCCCCGACCCATACACCCGAGATCACCCTGTCTTGAATTTCTTGTGCCGGGAGCAACGGAATTCCCTCACCTGTCGCCTCACAAAAGCCCTCACCTGCATGTATCTAAATGCATTTCCCGGGGTAACTCAAACTTCTCCTCCAGTGCCCCTAGGCTCGCAAATGCCCCGTCAATAAACAGGTCCCCCATTCTTCTAATCCCCCCTGATGCCAGCCCTGGAACCCCCCGTCCATCTTCCCCGGGGCAAACCGGTGGTTACCCTGATCGGGGACCACACCGATGCTCCCATTGCACCCCGGTGCCGTCTCCACTGGCCCCAGATCCTTAGCGTTGCCGCCACCACCGGGCTCGTGGTATACTTTGTCGGCGAGAGCGGCAGCGGTGCCGTCACCATCGCCCCCAGGCTCGTTCCTTTACAGGACGCCATCTCCATCCTCTTCCATGCCGCCCCCTCTCCCTCCATAACCCACTTGCGGATCATCGCCACATTTGCTGCCCAGGAAGTAGCTCCCCAGGTTTGGCAGCGCCAACCCTCCTCGGTCCCTACTGCGTTCCAGGAACCCTCTCCTTACTCTCGGGGTCTTATTCGCCCACACAAACCCCATAATACTCCTGCCTACTCTCTTAAAAAAGGCCTTAGTGATCACGATGGGAAGGCACTGAAACACAAACAGAAACCTTGGAAGGACCACCATTTTGACCGACTGCACTCTACCCGCCAGCGAGAGCGGTAACATGTCCCATCTTTTGAAGTCCACCTCCATTTGCTCCACCAATCTCGTCAGATTCAGTTTATGTAGGGGCCCCCAACTCCTGGCTATCTGGATCCCCAGATACCGAAAGCTCCCCTCCGCCCTCCTCAGCGGTAGGTCCCCTATCCCTCTTTCTTGGTCCCCCCGCCTGTAATACAAAGAGCTCACTCTTCCCTACATTGAGCTTATAGCCCGAAAACTTCCCAAACTCCCTTAGAGTCTGCATGACCTCCACCATCCCTCCATTGGATCCGCCACGTACAGCAACAGGTCATCCACGTATAGCGACACCCGATGCTCTTCTCCCCCTCGGACCACCCCCCTCCATTTATTAGACTCCCTCAATACATGGCCAATGGTTCGATCGCCAATGCGAACAACAGGGGGGACAGGGGGCACCCTGCCTCGTCCCTCAGTACAGTTGAAAGTACTCCGACCTCCGCCGGTTCGTCACTACACTCGCCACCGGGGCTCTGTAAAGGAGCTTAACCCAACTGATAAACCCTCCCCGAACCCAAACCTACGCAACACCTCCCAGAGGTACTCCCACTCGACTCGGTCCCTACCCCCTCCTCTAACCAAAAAAAACCCAACCGCTGTAAGGATCAAGAGGAAGGCTTGAGGGCAGGTAGAAGTGGAAAGTTGAACCGTGACGTCACAGCCTGCAGGTAAGTAGTTTTTATTTATTTTCCCTCAGGTGTTATCGTGCAGGGCGCAGAAGTTGCTGAGTGAGTGCTTGCTAAGAAGGGGAGTGAATAACAGATAAGCTCTTTCTTTCTCTCTTTTTTTTTATCTAGAGGGATGGCAGAGAAGGCAGTGCAATGTTCCTCCTGCAGAATGTTGGAGGTGAGGGACGCTGTCAGTGTCCCTGCTGATTACATATGTGGGAAGTGCACCCATCTCCAGCTCTTCAGAAACCGCGTTAGGGAACTGGAGCTGGAGCTGGATGAACTTCGGATCATTCGGGAGGCAGAGTTGGTCATAGATAGAAGCTTCAGGGATGTAGTTACTCCGAAGAATAAAGATAGATGGGTGACAGTGAGAGGGGCTGGGAGGAATCCGTCAGGACAGGGATCCCCTGTAGTCGTTCCCCTCAGTAACAAGTATACCGCTTTGGATACTGTTGGGGGGGGGACTTACCAGGGTTAAGCCATGGGGTACAGGTCTCTGGCACAGAGTCTGTCCCTATTGCTCAGAAGGGAAGGGGGGAGAGGAGTAGAGCATTAGTCATTGGAGACTCCATAGTTAGCGGGATAGATAGGAGATTCTGTGGAAACGAGAGAGACTCGCGGTTGGTGTGTTGCCTCCCAGGTGCCAGGGTGCGTGATGTCTCGGATCGTGTTTTCGGGATCCTTAAGGGGGAGGGGGAGCAGCCCCAAGTCGTGGTCCACATAGGTACCAACGACATAGGTAGGAAAAGGGATAGGGATGTAAGGCAGGAATTCAGGGAGCTAGGGTGGAAACTTAGATCGAGGATAAACAGAGTTATTATCCCTGGGTTGTTACCCGTGCCACTTGATAGCGAGACGAGGACTAGGGAGAGAGAGGAGTTGAACACATGACTACAGGGATGGTGCAGGAGGGAGGGTTTCAGATTTCTGGATAATTGGGGCTCATTCTGGGGTCGGTGGGACCTCGACAAACGGGATGGTCTGCACCTGGACCAGAGGGGTACCAATATTCTGGGGGGGAAATTTGCTAATGCTCTTCGGGAGGGTTTAAACTAGTTCAGCAGGGGCTTGGGAACCTGAATTGTAGCTCCAGTATACAGGAGGTTGAAAGTAGTGAGGTCATGAGTAGGGTTTCAAAGTTGCAGGAGTGTACCGGCAGGCAGGAAGGTGGTTTAAAGTGTGTCTTCTTCAATGCCAGGAGCATCCGGAATAAGGTGGGTGAACTTGCGGCATGGGTTGGTACCTGGGACTTCGATGTTGTGGCCATTTCGGAGACATGGATAGAGCAGGGACAGAAATGGTTGTTGCAGTGCCGGGATTTAGATATTTCAGTAAGCTCAGGGAAGGTGGCAAAAGAGGGGGAGGGGTGGCATTGTTAGTCAAGGACAGTATTACGGTGGCAGAAAGGACGTTTGATGAGGACTCGTCTACTGAGGTAGTATGGGCTGAGGGTAGAAACAGGAAAGGAGAGGTCACCCTGTTAGGGGTTTTCTATAGGCCTCCGAAAATTTCCAGAGAGGTAGAGGAGAGGATTGCAAAGATGATTCTGGATAGGAGCGAAAGCAACAGGGTAGTTGTTATGGGGGACTTTAACTTTGCAAATATTGACTGGAAACGCTATAGTTCGAGTACATTAGATGTGTCCGTTTTTGTCCAATGTGTGCAGGAGGGTTCCTGACACAGTATGTAGATAGGCCAACGAGAGGCGAGGCCATATTGGATTTGGTACTGGGTAATGAACCAGGACAGGTATTAGATTTGGAGGTAGGTGAGCACTTTGGTGATAGTGACCACAATTCGATTAAGTTTACTTTAGTGATGGAAAGGGATAGGTATATACCGCAGGGCAAGAGTTATATCTGGGGAAAGGCAATTATGATGCGATGAGGCAAGACTTAGGATACATCGGATGGAGAGGAAAACTGCAGGGGATGGGCACAATGGAAATGTGGAGTTTGTTCAAGGAACAGCTACTGCGTGTCCTTGATAAGTATGTACCTGTCAGGCAGGAGGAAGTGGTCGAGTGAGGGAACCGTGGTTTACTAAAGCAGTCGAAACACTTGTCAAGAGGAAGAAGGAGACTTATGTAAAGATGAGACATGAAGGTTCAGTTAAGGCACTCGAGAGTTACAAATTAGCTAGGAAGGACCTAAAGAGAGAGCTAAGAAGAGCCAGGAGGGGACATGAGAAGTCTTTGGCAGGTAGGATCAAGGATAACCCTAAAGCTTTCTATAGATATGTCAGGAATAAAAGAATGACTAGGGTAAGAGTAGGGCCAGTCAAGGACAGTAGTGGGAAGTTGTGCTTGGAGTCCCGAGGAGATAGGAGAGGTGCTAAATGAATATTTTTCGTCAGTATTCACACAGGAAAAAGACAATGTTGTCGAGGAGAATACTGAGATACAGGCTACTAGACTAGAAGGGCTTGAGGTTCATAAGGAGGAGATGTTAGCAATTCTGGAAAGTGTGAAAATAGACAAGTCACCTGGGCCGGATGGGATTTATCCTAGGATTCTCTGGGAAGCTAGGGAGGAGATTCTGAGCCTTTGGCCTTGATCTTTAAGTCATCTTTGTCTACAGGAATAGTGTGGTTGATGGGAAACGTTCAGCCTGGAGTTCAGTTACTAGTGGTGAACCACAAGGATCTGTTTTGGGGCCACTGCTGTTTGTCATTTTTATAAATGACCTGGAGGAGGGCGTAGAAGGATGGGTGAGCAAATTTGCAGATGACACTAAAGTCGGTGGAGTTGTGGACAGTGCGGAAGGATGTTACAAGTTACAGAGGGACATAGATGAGCTGCAGCGCTGGACTGAGAGGTGGCAAATGGAGTTTAATGTGAGGCGATTCATTTTGGAAGGAGTAACAGGAATACAGAGTACTGGGCTAATGTTAAGATTCTTGGTAGTGTGGATGAGCAGAGAGATCTCGGTGTCCATGTACATAGATCCCTGAAAGTTGCCACTCAGGTTGAGAGGGTTGTTAAGAAGGCGTACGGTGTGTTAGCTTTTATTGGTGGAGGGATAGTTTTGGAGTCATGAGGTCATGTTGCAGCTGTACAAAACTCTGGTACGGCCGCATTTGGAGTATTGCGTGCAATTATGGTCGCCGCAATATAGGAAGGATGTGGAAGCATTGGAAAGGGTGCAGAGGAGATTTACCAGGATGTTGTCTGGTATGGAGGGAAGATCTTATGAGGAAAGGCTGAAGGACTTGAGGCTGTTTTCGTTAGAGAGAAGGTTAAGAGGTGACTTAATAGAGGCATACAAGATGATCAGAGGATTAGATAGGGTGGACAGTGAGAGCCTTTTTCCTCGGATGATGATGGCTAGCACGAGGGGACATAGCTTTAAATTGAGGGAGATAGATAAGGGACAGATTTCAGAGGTAGGTTCTTTACTCAGGAGTAAGGGCGTGGAATGCCCTGCCTTCAACAGTAGTGGACTCGCCAACAGTAAGGGCATTCAAATGGTCATTGGATAGACATATGGACGATAAGGGAATAGTGTAGATGGGCTTTAGAGTGGTTTCATTCGAGCGCAACATCGAGGGCCGAAGGGCCTGTACTGCGCTGTAATGTTCTATGTTGTGTTGCCCTATTATGTATTTTGTCATGTGAGTACCTTTAAGAAATGGATGTTTAAGCAATGTACCTTTAAGAAATGGAGCTGATCATATTACTGAAGTGATGTCAGAGAGTGGGGGGAGCTGAGCTCACTTCTGCTTTTGAGTTTCAGTTTGAGAATGCAGCTGGGAGTGTCTGTGTGTTTTGCTGTGAGCCTCAGGAAGAAACACAGAGCTGGTCTGTTGATTTCTGCAATCTAAAGACTATAAATATATTGAATGTAACCTAATGTGCTGTGAGGGCAGCACGGTAGCATAGTGGTTAGCATAATTGCTTCACAGCTCCAGGGTCCCAGGTTCGATTCCCGGCTTGGGTCACTGTCTGTGCGGAGTCTGCACGTTCTCCCCGTGTGTGCGTGGGTTTTCTCCGGGTGCTCCGGTTTCCTCCCACAGTCCAAAGACGTGCAGGTTAGGTGGATTGGCCATGCTAAATTGCCCTTAGTGTCCAAAATTGGCCTTGGTTGAGTGGGGTTACTGGGTTATGGGGATAGGGTGGTGTGGGCCTCGGTAGGGTGCTCTTTCCAAGAGCCGGTGCAGACTCGATGGGCCGAATGGCCTCCTTCTGCACTGTAAATTCTATGAAACTATCTATGAAACTATTTCTGAAGGCTTGAAGTCTTTTGGATGTTTAAAGGAACAGTTTGAAGGATTATTTAGTGTTGTAGTCTTTTGGGGTTATCTTTGAAATAATGTTTGTTTTAAGATATTCAATGTTTTTTTAAAAAGGTTAACTTGAGTTCAGAGAATAAACATTGTTTTGTTTTAAAAACCATTTGTCCATCTCTGCTGTATCACACCTGGAGAGTACGCCGTGTGATTCCCACACCACAATCTATTAAAAGTTGTGGGTCGGTTGAACTCCATGAAACACTTTGAGGTTCTGTAAACCCAGACCCATAACAATTTTCTTTTATTCCCTTTTCTTCCCATGTACTTAATGATCTGTTGAGCTGCTCGCAGGAAAATACTTTTCACTGTACCTCGGTACACGTGACAACAAACAAATCCAACCCAATCCAATCCAATAATTGATCATATTTGGGAGAGCCAGCCCCTACCCTGTTAGAAAAGGTATAACATCGCACAAAGACTGGTGGCAGGACAGAGATTGGACAACAGCAAAGAATGACTAAAATGAATGAGGAGGGGAAATTGGAGTACGAGAGAAAGCTAGCTAGAAATATAAAGATGGATGGGAAGAGTTTCATATCGCTATTTAAACACAAAAAGTTAACAAAGTGATTGTTGGTCCGATAGAAAATGAGTCTTGGGAATTAACAACGGAAAATCAAATGATGGCCGGTGAACTGACCAGGAATGTTGCATCAGTCTTCACTATAGAGGACAATAATATCCCAGAAAGAGCGCAGGTCAGGGATTGGGAGAAAGAAACTCAGGAACATTCAAGTCACTGGGGAGTGGTACGTGGCAAAACTTTGGAACTGTGGGGCCTGATGGACTTCAGCCTAGGGTCTGAAAAGAAGTGTCTAATCTGGAGGATTAACCCGCCAAATCCAACCACGTGAATTAAACCCAAAGTGAAAACTGAT